>NW_027466981.1:252500-277500 GCF_046128005.1 Genypterus blacodes
AGGGTCTAGAGACCAGAGGGTCTAGAGACCAGAGGGTCTGGAGATGAGAGGGTCCAGCTGCTACAGGTTAATCTCACTGCAGATAGATGCACTGGACTAAAGTAAGAGATAATGTATAAATTCTTATTAACCCATTAGAATCTTTCAGGATCATGCAGCACCAACTCTTGTGAACGCCTTCATTCCTAATGTCGACCTATTTATCTAACATTAAAACTCCTCTCTCTCTTCATACCTCCTCCAGGGCCCGTCCTCTTGGCTCCTCTTGCCCTCACACTCTCACACTCTCACACTCTTACACCCTTACACCCTTACACTCTTACACTCTTACACTCTTACACTCTTACACTCTCACACTCTCACACTCTCACACTCTTACACCCTTACACTCTCACACCCTTACACCCTTACACCCTCACACCCTCACACTCTCACACCCTTACACCCTTACATCCTTACACCCTTACACTCTTACACCCTTACACCCTCACACTCTCACACTCTCACACCCTCACACTCTCACACTCATACAGTCTGGTGTAGTTTTGCTGAACTGTTGTTTTGTTGTTGCCACGAGCCACAAAGCAATTAAGTGTTTGAATGAAACCCAAGTCGACCTTCTTCTCTCTGACGGTGCACAAAGTAATGAATCAGCCAAAGGGTAACGACACGCGTGTTTATGCTAATGAACTTCATGCATAATGTACCCGTGGCGTGCAGCTTAGGTTGAATTAATCATCCTCAGCTGCTGTATCCTTCCTAAGTGTGTCATCTCCTCCTCCTCTGTCATTTAGCATGCAAGCATTATTAGTACAGGTGATAACACGATAAACCCACAGGCTCCGGCACCGCAGCACGGCTCAGCGCCTTCACAGAACAGAAGACACCTGAAGGCTCCTGGATACGACTCAACAACTGAACACAGACACACAACCCAAGGAAAGGAGGCGAAGACTGAGCAGCTACAGGACGTGTGTGTGACCTGAGCCTCTCTGAAAGTGTCTCAGCTCTGAGAGATGCCTCCTAATCAATCTCTGCCATCAGGCCGCTCACAGGATGAAGATAGATGTGGCGTATTGAGCCGAGGTGCGGTCTGGCTCAGCTAAAGAAGTTGAGCATATTGATCGATCAGTCGATACCCTGCACTATCCATGGCCCAACCTTCTGCTGAGTGTTATTTATATCTGGATCAGGCTCTCTGTGGGGCCGGGGCTCTCATCTTTATAGAGTCAGCTGAGATTCATGCACAGGCTTCACACACACACACACACACACACACACACACACACACACACACACACACACAATGGAGCACCAAGCAAAGCTCTCATTAAACAAGAACACTGCCAAAGTCATCAGGATCCAGAGTCAAGCTTCAAACAGTTATGCCACACAACACCTGACACACACATGACACACACCTGACACAGCTGACACACAGCTAACACACACCTGATATGTAAAACAGTCACTAATGGAGGCTTTGGTGATGCACAGCTGCAGATCATCATCATTACAGTGATAACAGGGAGAGTAAGAGGAGAGTATGAAGGAGTTTGTCTATCTGTGTATGTTAGCTGAGAGATGGAGGGAGGGAGGGAAGGAGGGAGGAAGGGAGGGAAGGAGGGAGGGAGGGAGAGAGGGAGAGAAGGAAGGAAGGATGCATATAGATCATTTTAACAAGAGCTCACAAACTAAACATCCTTACTGTGCAGAGAGAACGGGTGAACATGAAGTATTAACCTGAGCTCCATGTAGCTTAGAGCTCTGATTCCATCCTCAGACACCAGACGTGACCTGAGAGCTCCATCTCTTCACCCTCAAGGTGATCATGCTGTAATCTTCTGCATCAGGACTCAAATGGGTCTTATCTTGTAAAGAGAACAATCAAATGAGTTCAGCCTGATGAAGCGTCGGCTCTCTGCAGCAGATTAATGAGTCTGAAGTCTGGATGAGACCAATCAGAACCTGCAGCAGGTCACCTTCAAGCTCCACTGAAGCTTTCTGATGAACGGCCAACATGATTCACATCTCACAGGAGTTTAACATGTGTTAGGCGTGTTTGGAGCTGGAGACAGAAACCTGCAGAGACGTCTGACCTGCGTCACATTTAAAGAGCTCAGTAAACAAACACAGGACAGATAATCACTGGGTACACACACACACACACACACACACACACACACACACACACACACACACAAGGAGGGAAATTGCTCCTTTTGTCCAATCTCTTTCTTTCTTTCTTTCTTTCTTTCTTTCTTTGTGTCCTTCTCCCTCTTCCCTCTTACTTTCCTTCTTTTCTCTCCGTTCACTTTTCGTTTGATTTCCATTTCCTCTTTTCTTATTCACTTCCTTCCCTCTTCATTTCCTTTACACTGAATTGTTTCTGTCCTTTCTGTCCATTCCATTTTCCTATTTGTTCCCTTTCCTTTCTCCTACAATTCCCTTCTGCTTTCCTTGGCTTTGATTCCTTTCCTTTCCTTTCACTCTTTCCTTTCCTTTCCTTTCCTTTCCTTTCCTTCCCTTGGCTTTGATTACTTTCCTTTCCTTCCCCTCGCAGCAACAGGGAGCAGCTGGGCGACATCATTTAAGATGATTTGCAAGCCCATATTCATTTTTTATCCTAAATATATTAGGCCCGGCGTCTGGAAGGTCAGCTTTGTAATGGCCATTGTATATTTTATGAGCAGCAGGAAGCAAAGCTCTTGGAGTTAATCATGTGGACGAGAGGCCTCTCAGGTAGAGACAAGGGCACTACTTAAATCATCACATGAGCCTCGCCACAAAGGTCAGACGCTTCAAAGCTGCTGAACGCCCTGCAGAGGACAGAGAGGCTCTGATCATCGGGAGAGAGCCTGCCACCGTCTACGGGCAAGGCACATTTGTAAAGGTGACACTGCACATTTCCATATCCTGTCTGCTCTGTGTTCTTAGAGGGTAAACCTCCATGAAGTAAAGAGAGGACAGACAGGAAGCTCTGCTCACAGAAGCAGCAGGCGGTCTGAGGAGGAACAGGTTCACTTTATGGCAGCAGGACTCAGGGATGTGTTTGTCTGATGGACGGACAGACAGACTCACTGGAACGCTTCATTCCCACGACACAGAGCATTCCCAGCATTCCCAGTGTTCTACACAACTGAGCTCAGAAATGAATCTTCCTGCCTTTAACTGCATCATTAAGTTTTCAACATTGTAAACACAATAATCACACATGTAGGAGTGTCCTCAATAAACACTTTTACTGCACGTTAAATGTTTGATATGCAGTAGGACACACACACACAAACACACACACACTGCATGTATCCACCCTCACATCAAGCAGCCTCTTTGTTGCATTGTTGTTGTTCTCATTGTGATGTTGCTGCTTATTGTTGTCTTATTTGTGTTGGAGCCATTTTGTGTTTTGTCTATTTTTACCTTTCCTGAAGTCTTTCTTCAGTCAAAGATGACGTCTGAACCTCCACGAGTCTTTACATGCTAACAAGAGTTCAGGCTTCATCTCATTGACAGAAACAGAATCCAAACTCAATTGAAACCTTCTGATTGACCTCTTAATCTAAGGAGAGTTACCATGGTAATCCCACATTAGCTGACCTGCACAAGCAGATCTGATGTTCCTGTAATATCAGGGACACATATAAACTACTTCTGCTAAATTCCTCTTATGAAGTAAAAACAATGGAGCCAGAATGAAACTTCCAAAGCTGAAGCAGCAGCAGCTGCTGTGTGAGCTTCCTGCCTCAGCACCGTGAGCTCAGAGAAGGAGATTGGGTTTGAAAAATGGAAATGCTAATTGCTACAATCCACCTGACAACAGGCCAACAGGCCAACAGTCTGTGTGTGTGTGTGTGTGTGTGTGTGTGTGTGTGTGTGTGTGTGTGTGTGTGTGTGTGTGTGTGTCAGCTGTTTAAACAGGGACAGACGGTGTGTTCTGTCCAAAGCCATTACAAGCCTGAGGACAACAGAGTGTCTGTAGAAATAAAAGCTGAGCCTGGCCCAGGTCACAGGCTCAGTATTGATTCTGGTGTCAGCATGTCCTCATGTGAGGACGGGAATCCATTTAAATGCTTTAACATGTCCACAGCCACTAGTGTCACTCATGGTGATCACAGCATCACACACAGCTTTACTTTACTTTCTGACACACACTGAGACACACTGACACACACACACACACTGACACACACACACACACACACACACACACGTCTCTGAAGGCTTGGAGGATAGAAGATAACCTTTTCTTTCCTGTGTGTTGTAAAAATCAGCACTAAAGTGATTTTCGTCCTAAAGAAGCTTTTTATTTTAGTTTTAGAAGAGACTTGCAGGCAGCCTGACTGAACACCTGTCACACTAATGACACAAAGCAATCATAAACATACCGATGCCACACTGATACTGAATACTGATTGATTAATAAAAACACCAATTTCTAAAGTTAAAAAAGTTAAAAAAAGCTTTTGGAACAGGAGAACATAGAAAGGAGGGAGGAGTTAGTATGTAACGTGTTTGTGCCCTCACATGAGGCTGCATGAACAGCTTCTAAGTAGAATAGACACATTCATTAATGAATCCTTGGTTGATCCTTTACCTCAGTGTCTGTGTGAGAAGTATTCATGCAGAACCTGAGGTGAGAGACGCTGGAGGAAGCAGAGTTCCCTCAATCAAAAGCTAAATAAGACTGAGCCAGAGAAGGAAGATGTAAAATGTTACCTTGAATAAACTTCCTGCTTTAAAGAGAGACTTTAAAAGTTATAAAGTAAAGTTCTACTCTAGACTGTCAATCATTAAAATGGAGGATGTAACTACACCATCTGCTGCCTCAGTCTCCACCTTGAACCTGGATCCTTCAGTGAGTGACAGCATGGTGATGAACACAGGGGGCTGGTCTCAGTAAACATGGAGGTTCTTACCTGGATCTCCACTCCAAAGCCCATGTAGACAGTGATGATGTAGCTGCAGTCCAGTGGAGTGGAGTGGGAAGCAGCTGTGGACTGTGGAGGAGCCTCGATGTAGCCCTCCACCCCCGTCAGGTTCAGATGACAGGGAGCTGCAGGGACACAAACAAGACAGGGCAATCAAGTCAATGTCTTCTATGTAAAGAGCTCACATCCACACACACATAAAAGGGCTTAGAGCAGTGAGGGGTTCAGTGTATTAGGTAGTATAACATGGTACTGAGCAGCTTCATGCTCCCCAGAGTAGGAACCCTTTCATGTGTGCCTTCTAATTCCACCCAGAAGCCATAATGTGAACTCTGTGCTCAGACTTTGATGGCCCCTGAAGGACCAACATCACACATTGTTCACTGATGCCTTTCAACCAAAGGTTTCTAAAGCATGAATGTGTGAAGGAAGAGATCGGTATACCAGGTGGTTCATGGTTCAAACACCAAGAAGGATCTTCATGGTCCCAAGAGGACATCTCAGACTCTTGACCTTTCCTGTAGTGTTGCTCTGATCGTTAAGAGAACTAAACTCTCTTCAACTCTACTCTCAAACTAAATCTCTCATAAGCTAACAAGCATGTTGCTATGAGAGTCGTGAAGCTCCTCCATGAACCCCTGAGGAGGATCTGACCCAGTGGCCTCTCCTTCAGCTCCACTCTCAGGATGAACCTTCTTATCTTCTGTACATGTGAGGCATCTAAGAAGAGCAAACTCATCTCTGCAGTGTGTTTAGACCGTGTTGGTGGCCTCCATCTGGACTGGTCTCCATGGGGTCTAGCAAATGGAGGACAGAAGATGTGACCTGACCTTCACCCCTGAGAATGAAGACCTTGAACAGTCCATGTTTTCTTCCATGTTTAAGTACAGAGACCGTTCCCTTCACCTCCCCATGCTGTGCCATCTCTACATATTGCAGGAAGAACCAACTTGTCATTGAACATTTTGTGGGATTTGGCAGAGCCTCTTTCCCAGACAGACCCGGTGACTTTGCTTCAAGGTTTCCTGAGTCTCTGCCTGACTTCTAAAGCAGCTGTAGGCAGCAGACAGGGCGGCTGAGGACAGAGTCTCTCCTGCTGGCCTTTGGGGTTTCTGCTCCATCACCTTTATCCTTCCCTCTCTCTGAGCTCAGAAAGTTAACTTTAGCTGAAGTGCTCCTTCTGAAGAACATCCTGTCCGTCCCTGGCTGCTCCACCTGGGGGAGCGTCCCTGCAGCATTATTATTACACTTCACTGCTGTTGTTTCGTCCTGTGCCTGTCGCCACCTGATTGGGATTGTGTGTGTCTGTCTGCGCTGTGAGCCCGGTGCACACAGATGAGCTGATTAACAAAGACTCTCCCTCTGACTCCCTCTGACTCGTCCTGACCTGAAGACGTCTCAGAAACTCCACCAGGAAACCTCAGCCCAAGAATGAGTCTCCTCCCGTTCCCTCTCAGCGTCACTGCTCTAAAACTGAACACTGTGTTCCACTTTAGTCTTGCAAAACTCTTTTCTGGATACGTTTCCTATTCTTGTTTTGAGAAATGTCTCCAAATTAAATGTTTGTGTTGTGTTAATGCAGCTAAATATGAAACATGACCAGCAAACAATCACACAAACATAATGAGAAATCTGTTCCATAGTTCAAACTACTTCTATTAAAATTAATATTAATATTGTTATTATTATTATTATTATTTGCATGTAGAAATATGGAGCCGCTTTTATGTCACATAGATAAAAGTATATGTTTCTATTTAAGACTATTTAATAGCTATACGTACAAATAAATGCACAAACCATGAAGCCCTAATAAGAGCGGTGTGTGTGTGTGTGTGTGTGCGTGTGTGTGTGTGTGTGTGTGTGTGTGTGTGTGTGTGTGTGTGTGTGTGTGTGTGTGTGTGTGTGTGTGTGTGTGTGTGTGTGTGTGTGTGTGTGTGTACCTGGGCTCTGCATGGTGCTGATGATGGTGGTGGTTGTTATGGTGCTGGTTGTGGTCTCCTCCTCCTCCACATCAGTGCCTCCTGCTCTCTCCTCCTCTCTCTGTGAAGGTTGATTCTTCCTCTCTTTGTCTTCCTCAGCATCAGAGGGGAGGACGGCGGCGGCGGCGGCGCTGGTGGCCTGAGCCGCGGTGTGGGAGTGAGCAGAGGACTCATGGGTGGTCGGCCTGTTTGAGTTTCCATCTGTGCTTCTATCTGCCTGTTCTGCTGGAGACCAAGACGGTGGAGTTAACAAGGAGAAGCGGTCATTAGAGAGCGAGCTGGAGGAGGTGGGCCGCCTGCTGGATCCTCCGCTGTCCTCAAAGTAGAGGGGCTGGCCGTGGGGGCCGAGGGGAGCCTGGTGAGGAGCAGCGCTCCTGTACACCGGGTGAAGGTTGGGGACGTTGAGTGGCGGAGCAGTGGTGACCACGGGGAACCTTCTGCCTGAGTCCTGGGTGGTGGAGTACAAGCTGGACCTGCTGTCAGGGGGGCTGCCTGGGGTGATGGACAGGCCGTCCTCTGAGGCAGCCACTGCAGAGAACGAGACAGGAAACCAGGACTGATCAGCAAAAGGGACGCAACAATTACACTAATGGACTTCTTTTTATCTTATAAATCAGAAATTCTAAGGTTTTAATGATTTCCAGTGGTCATTATTTCACAAAGGATCAAGGAATCTGGGAAAATCACACAATTATAATAGTGACAAAAATGTAAATTAATTGTAATATTGCTTTAAAAATTCATCAACACAGACAATCAACCTACCAACTAACACCATGACAACCACCCTAGAGACCACATACAACATAGCAACAGCCACCCATAACAAGCAAACAATGAAGAGGAACACCAGACTGAAGTGGAAGGAAAGAAAGAAGGAAAGAAAAAAAAGAAAGAAAGAAGGAAAGAAAGAAAGAAAGAAAGAAAGAAAGAAAGAAAGAATCACTTCAAAAAATAAGCCAAAAATCAACTGTCCAATGTCTAAAAGTCTTCAAGTATTCAGCCTCATTCAGCCTCGTCTCCATTTACACACACACACACACACACACACACACAGACACACACCTCCTGTTGTGCAGTGTTAGGATGTATATGTTCTGTAGGAGACACAACATGCAGTGCAGTGCAGTGGAGCAGTAAATGATGCAGCTGTAGATATTGTGTTAATCCAGTGAGAGTGAGTGATGAGATGAGACTCTGTGAGATCTGAGCTCTAATCAAAGCTGCCTGGTGTGAAGATGAGACTTTAATGTGTCATCGTTTGCATCCCACTGTAAACTGAGACACCTGTTGATGCTGCTGCAGCAAACCATCATCTGGGATTATAAATTACATTTACAGTGAACCTTACATAATAATGAACCTTACAGCAACAAAACTGCCTTAAATACTCAGCACCAGTGTGTGTAAGAGTGTGACACATGGGCACAGACATCAGCTCTCCATGTCTCTGAGTGGCAGACCATAATATTCAGTCGTCAAACAGCTCTACCCCTCCTAAAGTAGAGCGGACGCCTCTGAGATGTGAGCTGCAGCACGTCTCCATAGAGCAGCTCTGCATGTGGAGCAGCACATTAGTAACGGCGCTCCACTGTGAGCCACTTGACGAAACTGCAAACATCTGATGAAAGCTAAAACACAACAACCAAAACACTCCTTGTGATTTGCACACATCAGTGTCTCCCCCCCCCCCCCCCCCCTCCCCCTCCTCCCCCTGATCGTAATACGACTTAATATTCATTCCTGAGGAGATTTGATGAGGCGCTGTAATTCTCCTGCTGTAATTCTGCGGCTGCACCTGTGAGATCTAATCTGAGAGCTCTTCAGGAGGCCATCATCCACCGGGGGGAAGAAGTCTTATGTTGCTTTAACAATGCTTCATTTCCACCATAATAGCCGCCGCTCTCTGCCGGCTAATAGCTATCTGCTTCAAACAATCAGGCTTTATTGTAGCGGCGGCACTTTACGCTCAGCACCTCGCTCCTCAAACAGCAGACGGCTCGGCTCCTCACACACAAACCAGCCTCACTGAAGCTGCAGCACAGGGAGAAGCTACGACTCAACTGACTGAGGTGTGTCTGTGTGTGTCTGTGTGTGTGTGTGTGTGTGTGTGTGTGTGTCATCTCTTCTTCCCACAGTCCAAACACAGAAGTGGAAACTCTAAAGTGCCCAGAGGTTGAACTGTGAGTGTGAGTGTGTTTGTAAGCTCTTAAGCTGCTTAATGCATTAGGTAATAATGTGATACTGCGTGTTAATGGATATAAGTATCTGTGCTAAAGTAGCTTTGATAATAGCTGCATTTATTATTTATGACATATTATTATTCATAACAATATGTCTCATTTATCAGGCTGGTATTAGAGCTCACACACACACACACACACACACGCTATTTTGAAAAACAAACTCTTCCTGTCACATATTTCCTGTGTGTGTGCATTAGTGTATGAAGGTGTGTGTGTGTGTGTGTGTGTGTGTGTGTGTGTGTGTGTGTGTGTGTGTGTGTGTGTGTGTGTGTGTGTGTGTGTGTGTGTGTGTGTGTGTGTGTGTGTGGGACGGTCCTATAGAGACGGAGCACTGATGAACAGAACCTGCTGGTACAGATGATCCGGGCTGCAGAGCTCTCCTGTCTCCACTATGCAGATGAAGGACACAGTGAGAAAATGAGCGGCCAGTCAGGAGTTTGCTTCATTTCTGTTCTCAGTCTCTCACTCTCACTCTCTGAGCCGTCACTCAGCCTTCAAGCTGCTACTGAACACAAACTCTGTATAAACTCTCATAGAGAGCTGAAGGCAGAGGCGGCTGTTTACCTGATGTTGTGCCTGTGAAGCCCTTTGTCTCATCATTTACAATTCACTGACTCATTAAGCCTCACCTGCTCCTCACAGTGATTGACATCATGGGTTTGTTGTTGTGAACTTTGCACATTTCCACGTCTTAGTTTTCACTTAGAGATTTGTTTTGAAACCATTGCAACCCTTTAATTGGCAAACAATTTAATTAAATGTGAACTCTCCTGGGCCTGCATGAGGCCGCATGAGGCTGCATGAGGCTGCATGAGGCTGCATGAGGCTGCATGAGGCTGCATGAGGCTGCATGAGGCTGCATGAGGCTGCATGAGGCTGCATGAGGCTGCATGAGGCTGCATGAGGCTGCATGAGGCTGCATGAGGCTGCATGAGGCTGCATGAGGGCGCTCTGGGCTCTGTGGGCTTCTCATGTAAAGAGTCTTTACATTAAAACTGTGTTGCAAACGCAAACACAAATGGAATAAAAACTATGTAATCAAATCCATTGAAGCCGATGTGTGCTCGTTAAAACGCCAGGCAGATGGAGCCGCCCCCAAATGAAAGCTTGGGATAAGTCATTAATGATATTTTGATGAGGATCAATCAGCATGATTGGGAAGACATGAATAATAAACTCTAAAGGGATAAAACACTGATCCACACACACACACACACACACACACGCACACACACACACACACACACAGCGAGCCAGAGAGCTAGACTCCATGTTAAAGCTGGGTCGTCTCAAAGTGAACAGGCGCTTCCTTCCTGTTCCCTTTTCCTCTTTTCCTCTTTTCACAGGCACTTTTCTGTTTTCTAGCCTTCAAGACGCAACAAGAAGCAGAATGTGAAAAAGGCCACAGCCCCTTCAGGGACACTTTGATGTCTCTCCCCTGGGCCGTCAGCGAGCCACAACAGCTCTGAAGCCTGCGCCTGAATAAACCATGAGGCCACTTACTAAACCTCAATCATTACAGTTCACAGGAGTTTACAGTGGGAGAGCAAATGACCAAGAGGTTCAGGAGAGGAGAGGGAGAAGAGGGAGAAGAGGGAGAAGTCTGTCTGCCTCTGTGATCACTCAGGGAGGAAGCATCGGCTCACAAATACAACATGGAGAACATATCTACGTCTAATGAGTGGAAGGAGGAACACTGCTGCTCTGAAAGGCTCCGGCCATCTGCCTCTGACACACACACACACACACCTTTCTGACAGGGTGTGTGTGTGTGTGTGTGTGTGTGTGTGTGTGTGTGTGTGTGTGTGTGTGTGTGTGTGTGTGTGCCTTTGTGTTTTGTAAAGAGTGGCGAGGAACACAGGCGTCATTTGGTTTGCTATAAAAAATGGATGTGATAAAAAAGAAGAGTGTGGTCTGAAGGGAAGAGGAGAGGTTTGGTGGAGAGAAGAGAGAAGAATAGAGTGAGGAAGAATAGAGTTAGACATAATCGAGTCATAATAATAAGATCATAATAATAATAACAATGTTTATTCAGTCATTTTTTTTAGTTAGTAATTAAATGTGCTTCACAATTAAAATGAATAAAATAATAAAAGTAACAAGGTGGTTATTAAGACACACACACACACACACACACACACACACACAAAGAATCAGGAGAATCTCAACATCTAAAACTAGCAACAAGTAATGAGTGAGGAGGCGTGAAGAGGCAGAGGAGGCAGAGGAGGCTCCAGAGGGGAGGAATGTTCCGTCTCCTCGTCTCCTCGTCTCCTCGTCTTAATTAAAAGCCTCACTGCAGCATTCAGACACACTGGAGCTGAGCCATGTCTCATTGTTTAAGGCAGGTAAACAGCAGCACAGAGAGGAAACTAAAGCTTCTGACACAACAAGAGATTAGAGTGATGAAGAGTAGAGAAGGATAGAATAGAAGAGACATGGATACAGTAGATTAGAGCAGAATTCATAGAAGAGACTCTGTGTGTGTGTGTGTGTGTGTCTGCATATAGAGCAGACTGTTAATCCAGCTGTGCCTGTAGCTAAATGTTAGGCTCTTTAAAATGTGTCTGCTCATATTGATCGAGTCCTCACACACACAGAGAGGGACACTCACTCTTAATAACAGCAGCTATATGCCACCATTACACACACACACACACACACACACACACGCGGCCCTCAGCCTCCCTGTGGCTCTGCTACTACTGACTAATACACACACACAACTTTGCTTTGGTCCCAACGGCTGAATGCTTTTTTATTCTTTCTCACACACACACACACACACACACACACACAGACACAGACACAGACACACACACACACACACACACACACACACACACACACACACACACACACACACACACACACACACACACACACACACACACACACACACACACACACACACAGTGACCCTGGTTTGGTTGAACACAAAGGAGGAAGAAGTCGTCTGAACGGCCCTGAAGCAGTTAAACTCTTCTTCTTCTTCTTCTTCTCTACTCTGACACCTCTGGAAAAAGGTCACACTCTCATCTCCATAATGGCCGAGGACAAAGAGGAGGCAGAGCGGATCAATAAGCAGCTCCGGCCTGTATCGGTGCAGATGCATTGATCTGAACACCGGCGATGAGAGGAGAGGAGCGCTGGCTGATCTGAATCTCTGCAGTGAGGCTCAGCCCCTCTGCACAGCACTGCTGACTGCTTTACTGCTGAGACTGATGCCTCTGAAGGCCTGCAGGTGTAGAAGGTGTGGCAGCAGGTTCCTCTAATGCCTCTGACCAGTTACCTGGAGGAAGAGGAGACTCACTGGAAGATCACCTTTACATTTAAACCTGTAGTTTCTGAAACAGTTTCCAGAAATGAACATGAATGAATTGTCTCATGATTGTAAGTCTTAGTTCATACTTAAATACAATGTGTCAAAGGACTTCACAGGCCCACAGCAGCAGACTGATCCTGACCCAGCAGACTGATCCTGACCCAGCAGACTGATCCTGACCCAACAGACTGATCCTGACCCAGCAGACTGATCCTGACCCAACAGACTGATCCTGACCCAGCAGACTGATCCTGACCCAGCAGACTGATCCTGACCCAACAGACTGATCCTGACCCAGCAGACTGATCCTGACCCAGCAGACTGATCCTGACCCAACAGACTGATCCTGACCCAGCAGACTGATCCTGACCCAGCAGACTGATCCTGACCCAACAGACTGATCCTGACCCAGCTGGGGTCTGTAGGAAGACCAGGAACAAACCCAACAACATTCATGTGGAAGGGAAAGGCAGAAACCCTTGAGAGGCAAATCAAAGAGAGATTCACAGCTCTAATAAAGGAGCTAAGAATGTTTCTGTAGGAATAAAGGAAACGACTGAATCACAAAGAGAAATGGAGGTGAAATGTTCATTCTAACATGAATGTTCCATTAAAGAGAGAGAGGCAGAGTGTTCCATCCCTGACAGCCAGTCTGAGATGAGTTCTGAGCAGATAACAGACCTGAGTGTGTGTGTGTGTGTGTGTGTGTGCGTGTGTGTCAGATACTTTAACCCAGCCTGAGTGTGTGTGTGTGTGTCTGAAGGGACGTAAGCCTGCTAGAGTCACAAACTTCCTGTCTTAATGAGATTCACCCTGTAAAGGGTTAAACCCAGAGAAATGACTGAAGGAGTTTGAAACAGAGAGAACGGCCTGGAGACGAGACGAAGGGTCACATACATGTAACAACAAGTCTGAACACAATGATGATCATGATGGACAATGAGTGTAGATGTGAACCTCTTCACACAGAGAGATCAGAATGATGGAAGGAAGCTCCAAGCTCGTACACAGAAACCTTTCCTGTTATGAGTGTGTGTGTGTGTGTGTGTGTGTGTGTGTGTGTGTGTGTGTGTGTGTGTGTGTGTGTTCCTTCCTGAAATGCTTTTTCTGTTCCGTGCTTGCGTGTTTCATCACAAACATTCACCCTTGAGCTACAGATTAGCAATGCTGGCTCTTTTGTGAAACAGTACAAAGCCCGGGCAATTAAAGGTTCTTCTCTCTCTCTTATCGCTCTCTCTCTCTCTCTCTCTCTCTCTCTTAACAAGCTCTAATCCAGACATGCTTTTAGTGCATTTGATTTTCTCTGCTTCTGGTGCCAAAGCCGCTGCTGTGACAGAGACCCTGCTCCTCCCTGCTCCTTCCTGCTCCTTCCTGCTCCTCCCTACTCCCCCCTGCTCCCTCCTGCTCCCTCCTGCTCCTCCCTACTCCTCCCTGCTCCCTCCTGCTCCCTCCTGCTCCTCCCTGCTCCTCTCTGCTCCTCCTTGCTCCTTCCTGCTCCTTTCTGCTCCTTTCTGCTCCTTCCTGCTCCTTTCTGCTCCAGCCTACTCGTTCCTTCCCCCTCCTTCCCCCTCCTGCTCCCTCCTGCTCCCTCCTGCTCCCTCCTGCTCCTCCCTGCTCTAAGCACAGCAGTAATCAGCAGCTCCTCAGCGTCGGTGCAGCTCCTGCAGGCTGTCACTCTCCCAGCCAGGGACGGCAAACAAATTAATGTAAGAAGTAAATAACTAAGCAGCGGTGGGAGAAGAAGCCTGGATCCAGATATCAAACAGGGGGAAGGAGGAAGAGTTTGGCAGCCTCACGCCTTAGCAGAGCCAGAAATGTGAGTGAGAGGAGAAATAGTTGCTGAGACGACACAAAGCTTCTGCACTGTAGAGGCTGTGTGTGTGTGTGTGTGTGTGTGTGTGTGTGTGTGTGTGTGTGTGTGTGTGTGTTTGTGTGAACCTGCAGAGAGAGAGTCGCTCTGAGCTGCAGAGATGATGGGATGCTGACTGGGAACAGAGTGATAAGTGGAAGAGCACACAGGTGGATGTTTTTACAATGAGATTGCTGTCATAAGCTTGAACTGATGAAATAAAGAGTTTTAAAAATGCCTTCTGCTATGTGGAAAAATCCTTCATCTGCCCCGGAATCAACACAACAACAATAATAACAGTAATAATAATAATAATAATAATAATAATAATAATACTAATAATAACAATAATAGTAATAACAATAATAATAATAGTAATAACAATAATAATAATAATAATAATAACAATAATAGTAATATAATAATAATAATAGTAATAATAGTAGTAATAATAATAATAATAATAACAATAATAGTCATAATAATAATAATAGTAATAATAGTAGTAATAATAATAATAATAATAATAATAATACTAAATGTCTCCCTGGGTCACAGACGCTGGCTCAGACTGAGCCTACTCAGACTGATGTCAGCCTATAACCTCCTCACACTGACTGGTAGAAAATGTTTATATAAATGTAGTAAATAATACATCAGTTCAGTCAATCACTGTCTGGAGGTCATTTTCATCTTTTTATGTAGAAACCACTGATGTCACTAAAGTAATCAGTCAGTTTGGTGAACACTGAGACCAGCTGAGTCTGTTTGGAACAAGTACAGTCAAACATCCATGTAGTCTGAGCTCATTAAAGCCGTTTGTGTCTTTGTGGAGCTTCTATATTTTACAGACTAACTAAGAATCCCTGTTTTAGAGAGAGGATTGTTGCCGGAACACAAGCGATCAAACAGCATTCAGAGTGTGTGTAAGTGCTTCATGCTTTGGCGGCTCATGTAAACCAGGAGGTTCTCTGCTTTAACGCTAATCAGAATCAGCCTCATGATTTTCTGGCTGTCCAGGTGTGAAACAGCATCAGAGCCCATCAGCCTGAACCCAGAGCATGAAATCCTCCAGCTCTCTGTTTTAGCAGCTGTGGGCTTGTAAACATTGTTTTTGACAGAAACATTCAGTCTAAGCAGGCGGGCTCAGTCTCAGGCTGAGGCTTAGGCTCAGGCTCATGCTGCATTTAGCTCAGTCACATTTCTGATCTGCAGTTTGGATTTAAAGTCAGCCCTGCTGCTGGAGCCTGTGGGGTCTGCTGCCTGTCTGTCAGCTCCTATACACTCTTCTGTCTACAACGAGTCCAGCAGCTACACTGAGTCCATCTGTCACCCTGAGTCTCTGTCCACCTACTGGGTCCATCACTCACAAGATCCAGCTGTAGAACTGAACACCGTGTTCCCTGCTGACAGGACGGTCCAAGAAACAGAGAGAGAGAAGACCCACAGACAGACACTATCTGACTTCATCAAGAGCTGGAGGGGTGGGAGAGAGAGAGAGAGAGAGAGAGAGAGAGAGAGAGAGAGAGAGAGAGAGAGAGAGAGAGAGAGAGAGAGAGAGAGAGAGAGAGGAGAAAGGAGAAGCATAGCAAGATGGAGGAGAGTAAAGGGAGAAAATAAGCAGGAGAGAAGGAGGTGAAATAGATGCTGACAGAGAGTGAGATGGAGGACGAGACAGGAAAGTGACAAATATGAATGGATATGAAGAATTAGCATGGAAAGTCATTACTTTGAGTGTCAGGAAGCCCCGAGCTAAGTCATGAGGAGCAGGAAGCCATAACTGTGGAGGAGGTGGCGGTCCTCCTATTCAAATGAGACGCTGACAAGCTGCAATCCAATTAGATGAAGAAATATGAGGGGCGTTGTGCTGGGACGTGGAGCCAATCAGCAGCTGGCACCTCAGAGAAGATCAAGCACCTCGCCACCTCAGCCGCTTCCTGCCTGCAGACGTGATGGATGAGCTGACACACACACACACACACACACACAGGTGTACACTATATGCATGTACAGGGATCTCATCAGTCCCTCAGAAGACGCTCAGCTTTCTAATCACATCTGCTGCGGCCGTCCATCTGAACCATCTAAACCACATAGAAATGGAGTTTCTATTTAAAAAATGTGTTCAAATGCTGGAATGGCACAAAGTGAAGTGTTCACCTGCTGATCCACTCTAAGGCCCGGTGACACAGAAACACACCCTGGTCTCTGTACAGTGAGAAGAAGAGGGACTGGACTTCCTGTGTAGTTGCAGCAGCTTTGGGGCTCTGCTGCTCTATATGTTTTGGATCTATGCTCGGTCTGTATTTTACTGAGTGGACATATAAACACAGTCATGCATAGCCTCAAAAATCCATAAAAGAATAAGTGGCAGGGGGGTTCAAAGTGCCGACTCCATATTTTTCTAAAGTGCCACTCGCTCAGGTAGAAACTCAGCTCGGCTCACTTTACTGCTTCAGTCACAGAATAAGAAATGTGAAACTAAGAGGCAGAAGTGGTGCTGGCGAAGTCATTTAAGAGAGAAAAGGTCCACAGTCCATGTCACTGGGACTCCACCGGTCCAGGATGAAGTCTGCACAGGAGCATCAGGGACACACAGGGGTGGTTAGGAGTAAAGTGGAGGAGAAAGCCTCACTTGTTTCCTTTCATGGCCCTGAGGCATTACCTTCATTAAAGCAGCCTTGGATTAATTAGACCAATGAAAAGCAGCATTATTAAGAAGAACACTCAGCTCGCACAAGAGGGTTAAACTGCTGATTTGGCACTTGACTTCATGTCAACAAAAAAGACTGGAGCTTGTCAGTTTGAGACAGTTGACTGTTGGAACTGTCTCTCCTGAGGTTTCTTCCTTATGTCCTCATACATAAAGATCTCCATGCTCCATAGTTAGTAATGTGAGAAAGCCAATGAATAACCCTTCCTAGGTAAAGACAAAAGGATTGAGGATAAGGAAGAGGGAATAGGATCGGAGCCCACGGTTGTGTCCTTGAGGAGGAAACCCACCAAGTGATTCCAAAGAGAAAAGAGAGCAAGAATTCCATTTGTAGATTGAATAGAGTAATCCCCGTCCCTTCAGCCCGCTCCAGTCCAGAGCAGGAAGGAGACGGTGTCATTAATTCAGCAGAATGGGGTTGAAGATGAGGAAGGCAGTGAGTCACAATCTTCACTGCCACATAGATACGCAGGCTGGCCTCCTCTCATCTCTCACACACAGAAACACAAAGATATTATCTCCTGGGCCTGGAGCTCATTTCTCTGTAGCATTAGGAGCAGAGATGGGTCCATCAGAACCAGAGGACCTGTGGCTCTGTGACCAGCAGAGGTAAACTCACCTGCATGTTCTCTGCTGAGGGATTGAAAAGCAACCAAGGGTGAATACACTAGCTAGACACACACACTCTGTACATCAGAGCCACAGAGAAGCTGCTGGTACAAACCTGCACATCTCAGCATCAACTCACAGCCTGGTTCTGCTGCTCAGGCTCAGCTGCTCAGGCTCAGCTCTAACAATGAGCCTGGAGGCAATGGAGGAGGCGTCGCTCATGTGTGTGGATTTATATGTGTTCTGGAACATGGACTCAATTATTCATGCTACATGCTACATGCTTCAGCCAGAGTCAGGTCATTTTAAAGGAGAAGGACAATAAATAGTTAACGTGCAATAAATTCAGAATGTATGATCAGGAGCAGGAGCAGGAGCAGGAGCAGGAGCAGGAGCAGGAGCAGGAGCAGGAGCAGGAGCAGGAGCAGGAGCAGGAAAGGAGCAGGAGCAGGAGTAGAAGCAGGAGCAGGAGCAGGAGCAGGAGCAGGAACAGGAGCAGGAAAGGAGCAGGAGCAGGAGCAGGAGCAGGAGCAGGAGCAGGAACAGGAGCAGGAAAGGAGCAGGAGCAGGAGCAGGAGCAGGAGCAGGAGCAGGAGCAGGAGCAGGAGCAGGAGCAGGAGCAGGAGCAGGAGCAGGACATACAGAGACTTCAACGCAATAGGGAGAGAAAATAGAGAAACATAAAAAATAACCACTAAATCAATATGTGGCAGCTTTGGAAGAAATAACATTGTTCGCCGGGAGGGGGAAGAGAGAGAGAGAGAGAGAGAGACAGAGAGAGAGAGAGAGAGAGAGAGACAGAGAGAGAGAGAGAGGAGACGGGCTTGAGAGCGGCTCTATTTCCACTGCTGGGACTGGAGCTGATGCTGCGCTGTGTTCCACATGGCTGCCTGCCTTCACCAAACTGACAGCCACAAAAATGAGTGTTTACTGCTCTCCGGCGGAGCAAGATAAGCCCACAGATGGGTCTCTCCACTCCAACAGGTCGAGAGGAGAGCCAGAGCCAAGTGGCACAGGGCTGAGTGAAGGAGATGAGGGGGGGGGGCTGGGATGATAGAAAGGTGGACAAGGGTGGGAGCGGAAAGATAGAGGGAGATTTAGAGAGAGAGAGCGCCCACATTCCAACCACACACACACATACACACACACACACACACACCTATCAGGCTTTGTATGCTAAGCTGGACATTATCTGCACATGTAACCTGCACGACACAACAAATTCCTCAGCATACTGCAAGGCATGATGGGGGATTTACTCCTGCTCGCTCTTACACAGGGACAAAGCCATGGACATGAACCCATGAACCCAACAGACAGGAGACAGACAGACATGTGTGAGGAGCAGACAAAGCTCAAGGTCAAACGTCAGGGTCAAAGGTCAGCACCTCCTCTCTCCCTCCTGACCTGAGTGAGGCTCCTCTCTGCTCCATCACGCCCAGACTGAACTACAATCAAAGACAAGAGCTTCAATCCAGATTCCTGTTCTTTTCTGTCAAGGCGACGCCTTGAAACCTCTGAAGCTCCACTCTGCTTCAACACTGAACAAGAAGCTTTGAGGGCCGTTCAAGACCAGGACCTCTTAACTGAAGCATTTCTATAAGAATCAACCTCCATGTTTGCTCCTCTCATAATGTTTAACACCAATATTAGACTGTAAAATGAGATAAAGCACCAGAAGCATCTCCATGTTCTCTCTGCAGCTCTGAAGGTTTAGACTCAGCTGATCACCTTCACGCCTCTCTCTGCTCTGAGGGCCTGCAGCTTCTTACAGTTTACTCAAGTGCAGCACTCAGAGGAACACAGAGGCTGAGCTGTTGATTGCCATATAAATCTAGAGCGAAAGTGATGGTTAAAGGTAAAGGGAAGCAGCTGATGACAGGTTAGAGCTGGAGGAGGAGAGAGGGAGCTGCGTCTCCTTCCTCTATGAGAGCTTCACCGGCTCCACAGAGGACTGAGACAAGAGAAGAAGAACAAACAATGGAGAGGCTACATGTGAGCTGGAGTTTGTCCATTTTGTAGTTTCAGGTACTTAGAGGAAGCAAACAGGGATTTCAGTGTTCAGAGAGAATAGAACAGAACCTTTGTTGGGTCAAATCCCACATGTGAACACGCCACCATGCAAACATGGCAATATGAAATGTGTCTTGCGTGCCCGTCACACACACACACACACACACACACACACACACACTTTACAGAGGGGTCAGCGCATGGGCAGCCAGGATACGGCGCCCGTGGAGAAGTGTTGGGGGGTTCAGTGCCTTGCTCAAGGGCACCTCGGCAGTGCCCTGGAGGCAAACTGGCAACTCTCAAGCTGCCAGTCCGATAATCTTTTGAATGCAGGGTAAGTAAGGGTTAATAACTCTAAGATCGTTTGTATTTTGCCTTTCAAATAAGCAGTTGAGCTGTTTTAAAGCTTATATTCTGCATATTCTTCATCCTGGGGTTCATAACAGTAGAAATAAGACAGAAGTCCTCACTTCCTCATGGTTTCATCCTCTGGCCTCTCTCAGTAGTGATCACTGCCTGATGACATCACCATCTGACATGTGGTCAATAGTAAACAGGAAAGGAAAAGGAGACTCTTTTTTGGGGGGAAACTAACCAAACCCCTCAAACACAGAGGGGCCATCAGGCTTCAGAGAGGAGGAGATGTTCTGTAGCTCCTGGCTGTTTGAGGAATCAGGCGGGCTGACAAGTGTGAAATTCAAGTGAAGTCAACGGAGCGGAACGCAAGAAACTGTCAACACGCGACCGCTCAGCGAGAGGAAACAGCCCACATTAAACACGGCGACTGCAGAGACCTTTGAACTTCAGATAGAAGGGACCCTGTCAGCGACGAGGGGCGCTCGGCGGGAAAAATAGGCCAGACGGCGGCGATGTCTTACAAGCTGCACGGTTTGTAGCTGCAGCCAGAACAGAGCTCAGGCTTGATTTCCCCAGTGCAAGTTTTAATCACTGAAGTGTGAGGGAAGGATGAAGGACGGCCACAGGGATTAATCTCCAAGAAAACTAAACAAACAAGACGCTCTGATGTCTGCGGCTGAATTTAGTTATAATCTAGCAAAGGTAAGCAATTATAAAGGAGTCTGTGAGGAAGAGGAGGGGAAGAGAGGGAGCCTTCCTCTCTGCCGTCATTAAAATCCTCCCCACTAAGCACTGTGTGTGTGTGTGTGTGTGTGTGTGTGTGTGTGTGTCTGTGTGTGTGTGTGTGTGTGTGTGTGTGCGTGCGTGCGTGTGTGTGTGTGCAGTGACCAGACTAATGCAAATATGTGAATTAGACACAATGAGTGGGCGGCATTTGGGGTTTCCTTTTGAATCATCCTGAGACTGGAGGGGCGACGGAGGGGAAAGAAGCTGCTCAGTTGATGCTTTAGTCTCAGAGCTTCCTGTCAGCACGGAGCATCAGGAGCACGCTTGGTTTGCCTCCTGTCTGTCTTATCGGGGCGGCGGACAAACCCGAGCTGCCGTACCTGAAGAGTCCTCCAACACACGGAGATAACAGAGAGCAGACAGCCGCCGCTGATTCACAGGGAGATGGGAGATGGGCTCGCAGTCCTGCCCCCTCCAGTCCTTCATCTCATGGCGCTAGGCAGCCATACTGGTTGGAGATAACGAGGAGGGAACGCAAAGCCCGGGAACCCCCGCTGAGGTCTCTGGGTACACGCCTGTGAACAGCTGCACGCCACTTTAATCAGGAGCTGCAGCTACAACAGAAAGCTTCAGAGGAAGAAGAAGAAAGACTAAAACGCTGCTCTGATAGCCCACAACTCAAACAGAGACACTCAAAGGAGAAGACGACAGTCTCTCTCTCCTCTCACATCGTTTCCTTCAACAGAACAAGTCATGTAAAGAAGTGTTGTTACTAAAGATAGAACATATTGATGAGTGGAGTGAAGCTGTGACAGGTTTGGGACCATGAACACCTCAGCAACAATTGATTTTAAAAGTTAACTTCACTCTTAAAGCACTTCCTGCTTCATGGCGCCTCCTTATACTGCAGATACACGACGTCCCTGTGAGCCGCATGGAGCCTGAGAGCCTCTGGCAGCAGCGTCTCAGAGTCCAGGCTGTAAGACTAGACTCCTCTGTTACTTCAGCTTATAACTGATGAAGCTCAAATATACATCACAACAACACACCGTGCTCTCTGCTCTGTGTGAGGATACAAACACACACTCTGTCCACAACAGAGGAGGGGGTGGCACAAAACACTCACACACACATATACTCTTATCAGATATAGGAGGAAGAGGAGGAAGTGTGTGTGTGTGTGTGTGTGTGTGTGTGTGTGTTATCTTTTTGTTATCATATAGCAGCAAGCACAACAAAATAAATCAAGTCCCTTCATTTCAAATTGGAATAAGCATTAAAGCACAGCAGCTTAAAGTCTCACAAACAGGTCAGTCTCATTCTAAACCTGATTTTTGGACTCCATATCTTTGGACCGACACAAATCTGTTGACCGTTTTCAAAAGAAACTCAACATTTCCTCAGTCGTCACTGGCTTCCATTCATTTCCCTGCAGTGAGACAGACAGACAGACAGACAGACAGACAGACAGACAGACAGACAGACAGACAGACAGACAGACAGACAGACAGACAGACAGACAGACAGACAGACAGACAGACAGACAGACAGACAGACAGACAGACAGACAGATAGATAGATAGATAGATAGATAGATAGATAGATAGATAGATAGATAGATAGATAGATAGATAGATAGATAGATAGATAGATAGATAGACAGACAGATAGATAGATAGATAGATAGATAGATAGATAGATAGATAGATGTTTCTGTAGCCGTAGTGCAGCCTTACAGCACTGCTGACTCAACACCACAGACAGTGAATGTGACTGTGGAACATTAGAATGATGCCCTGTACTGTAATGAGTGTAAAGAGTGAGTCAGGCCTGAGCTGAGGTCAAACAGAAAGGTCATGTGGTTTATACTTCCTGTTATGTTTATCATCATTAATGCATTTGTTTGGGCCTTCTTTCACTTTGAGGTAATAAAGCAATTCTATTTACCGTAATTTTCGGACTATAAGCCGCGGCTTTTTCCCCATTTTTCGACCCTGCGGCTTATATAACGGTGCGGCTTATCTATGGATTTTTACAGCTAACGGCCACTAGGGGAATTCCTAAATCTATGGATTTTACAGGTTACAGTCCTCCGGAAGGCGGCCGTGTACTGCACCTTAGCCTAAAAAATGAAGACGAGGATTAAAGACTTTTCTGGTAGGCTGATTACCGTATATTTTAAGCAGCCGTGTTACTGCAACTTTAGGCTTACGCGCTTACTGTCGTGTTACAGGCACTTTATTTTGCACTTTTAAATAAACATTTAATTTAGCCATTGACGTTATGCAAATATGCAACTTGTTTGTTGAAATGTTAATAAATGGGAGCTTCCTCAAACAGTCGCCTCTTTCCCAACTATCCCCTCTGTGCACGAACCCTTACATATGGCACGAACCCTGCGGTTTATAGTCCAGTGCGGCTTATATATGGACACATCATTCAATTTAGCTTCTGCGGCTTATAGTCAGGTGCGTCTTATAGTCCGAAAATTACGGTAATTATTTCTTTCTGTTGTATTTCAGTTTTATGACATCTCTGTTCTTATGAGTATCTATGGGAGTTAGTTATGGGAGAATGTTCATTTTCATCAATGTATTTAAAAAATGTAATAAAAATGAAAATACTCATGGGACATTTTATCTTTCAGGAAACTGAAATCAGATTTGCTGTGGACTTCCTGCAGACATCATGAACCCTCAGACAAATAGGACCTCGGAGGAGTTTTGCCTCTCACCTGCTGTCAATAACTCATTTGTGTCGGCCAATCAACTGTATCCTAGATGTTAATGTATTAAAATAGACAAATAGAGACTGAAACTAATACTCTTGTTGGATTTGATATCTTGTCAATGGAGATTATAACTTCTGACCACACAACACAGCAAATCACTGAAGATGTGTGTGTGTGTGTGTGTGTGTGTGTGTGTTATTCTCTCTTCTTGTCTCAGTGAATAAGATTAAACTTCTGGTTATCTAGAGAAAAGAATGTGTTAAGAAGTGTTCTTGTGTTTATTGCTTTCATTACCTTTAACATCATGTAAATGCATGCAATACGTGCAGAAGCTCTTATTGATCGCTGAGCCTGCAGCCTCTGGAGGAGCAGAAGCTGCTGTTGTGTATCAGAGCAGTGAGTTTGGCTGCAGGCAGATCCTCAGGTCAGCGGTCCAAAACAAGTGGATTCACCCCCTGTGGCTAATGAACCCTGGGGTCAAAGGTCAGGCTGGGCTGTTCATTTTTCAGAAACACTATCTGGTCAAAGGTGGGCGGATCAAAAGTCATTTGGAAGAAGAGTGGATCCTCTGGGGAGCAACATGGAGCGAGCAGCATGGAGCCACGGGGTTAAACATGTTTACATCTCACTCACTTCACCATAACAACCAAGAGTTCACATCCTGATTGTCTCCTGATGCATTGTGTTGTTATTTGTGTCTTATTCTGCACTGACTATGAAAACAAACAGAGGATGACACCGACACAGCAGAGAGCCGGAGGAAGAGGAGGAGGAGGAGGAACGTCCCAATGTGAGAGAGAGGAAGGAATAGATTAGTTACAGAGTGAATAAATAATTCAGACTGCAGCCTCAGCAAAGTATTTATGAAGCCTGAGACAAGGTGACAAGGAGACAAGGTGACAGCCTCACACAGAACGCTGGCTCCCTCTGTGATGGAGGAACTCTGCAGTGCCCACAGGAGATCAGACTGCAGCCAAGGAACCAGAAGCTCCCAGCACCAAAACACAGATATCTATAACTGGATTCATATCTATGAATGATGGAGAGCAATCTGGTATACGGTGGCTTCCCTCTGTCTCCTCCTCTGTGCTGTGAGAGCTCTTCTCCAGATCAGAGGGACAAAGAGGACATGTGAGAGTTGATTAGCTGATTGATTCAGAGAGATAACCTGACCAACAGATGACCTACAGAGATGACATCCTGTTATCACCAGCTCTAAACACAAGGCTCTGGATAAGATCATGGAGCCAGAGAGAGGCAGCAGCAGGAGTGTCTCCTTTCCAAAGTCAGGGCTGTTTGAGTTTAAGGGGACCTGCTTTCATCACAGCGTGTTATTCCAGGGAGAACATCAACGACCAATCAAATATAAAACCCTGCTAATGGATCAGAGGCCTTTAAATAACACGCTCAGCATTACAACAGGAACATTACTCTGCTCTTCTCTGCCTCTAGGGGTCCTTTAACTGGATCAATAATCCCTGTAGACCCCTCCCCCACCCCCAGTGAACATACACCAAC
>NW_027466981.1:282500-297500 GCF_046128005.1 Genypterus blacodes
GTGTGTGTGTGTGTGTGTGTGTGTGTGTGTGTGTGTGTGTGTGTGTGTGTGTGTGTGTGTGTGTGTGTGTGTGTGTGTGTGTGTGTGTGTGTGTAGGCTTCCTTCAGACTGCAGGTGTAAAGTGGCCTAGATCCATGTTTTTCATCATGCGTGACACGGATTGGATTTTTTGAACAGTTTGAAAGCAAAACACACATAGAATCTCATCTCCTCATGTCAGATTCAGGCCACTTTCATCGATGTACCCCGAGTTACAAACACCTGAGCATCCTGTTCTTACCTACCAACCTCCACAAAGCCCATTTCTATTTAGAATAGAAATAAAAATGGAGTTAGATAGAATAGTTCATACATATGAAGAGGCAGAAACCCTGACCCTGAAAAAGGAAACTAACATCATACAGTCTGAAAACCTCAAAAAGCACACAGAGTTTATTTTAGACAAATTATCAACAACTGAGTTTTCAATTCCACATGTAGGGATGGAAGAGAGTGTGCTGGTCTGAAGGTCAGAAGGTTTCCTGTTGCCTCAGAACAGTGGTGTGCAGTCGGGTGTTAATATTTAAAAGAAAACAAATGGTGTTAGAGATTTAAAGCTTATGTTCCTGTGAGCCCTGGTATAAACTCTAACTGAGGTCAGGGGTTAATTTACTCCCCTTTATGTCACACCAGGAGGGGGAATCACAACAACCTCATCTGGATGGCTTAGATTCAAGTGTCAAACTAAAAGTGAGCGGGTCAGACAACATGCGGCTTCATTCAGACTGTTGAGTCCTTCAACCACAACAAGAGGCAGCGGTGTCTCTGGCTATTAAAGAAGACAAAGGGTCGGCAGAATAGAGACAGAATCAGACAAAGAGATAGGGAGAGAGAAGGCGTATGTTGTGACACTGGAGACATTTTTAGATCTTCAGACTGGATTGTGTGTTCATATTCATGGTAAGTTTTAACTGTAGTCTAATCAAACAACACTTAAACCCTAACATTCACATATTTCACAACTGACTTAGTAAGAGATCTACATTCAGTGATTGTAAATCGATTTACTCAAGCATGTAAATTGTTGTTCTAATTGGAGTAAGCCTTCTTCTTCTTCTTCTTCTACTTCTTCTTAGGTCCCCAGCTCATACTCCTCTCTTGTGAAGTGAATAATACTTCAGTCACAGAAATCAGGTCAAATCTAAAAGTAGCATGTTTGATTGTTCCTGAGTGAGCAATTATTTTAGACAATGGTCCTTCATCCTCCAGACAGTCCGGTCCGTACCTTACAGAAGAACAGGAGGCCTAGATACTGTGTGAGGAGGGACCAGTGAACCTGTAGTCCGGTCCATACCTTACTGAAGAACAGGGACCAGTGAACCTGTAGTCCGGTCCATACCTTACAGACGAACAGGGACCAGTGAACCTGTAGTCCGGTCCATACCTTACTGAAGAACAGGGACCAGTGAACCTGTAGTCCGGTCCATACCTTACAGAAGAACAGGGACCAGTGAACCTGTAGTCCCGTCCCTAACATTCTGCACATCAGCACTGAGCTGACAGATAAACAGGCACCAGATACCGGCGTCTCCTTCACCCGAGCCGGAGCCGGAGCGTCAGTCAGTGTGGCCTCCAGAGAGACTGTAGCTGTCAGGCACTCTCTCTGGAGGCCAATTGTAATGGTGTGACCTTCAGAGAGTAGATTGAAGTAATATGTCAGCTGAGGGCCAAGAGGGGATTTCACCTTCCTAATGGAAAGCTTCCCCAGCTCCGGGTGACTGATGGCTCAGCACATGGTGTCACCTGTTTGGATTAATAAAAAGTCTGAGACATTAGGAATGGACTTGATGGCCTCGCCTTCTGTGTGCTGCCGTAAGCACACACACACACACACACACAAGTACATACTGTACGTCCAAACAGCAGGCCAGTGACCCATCAGGTTACTCCTTTAAATGTAAGAGGCAAGGGTCTCCTTTAGTACTTAGTAGATATTAACATGCCTTGTTTCTGTCACAGCACTTTAGCTAAGCACACACACATGTTTGGACTGAAGGTATTAACTCTTCCCCACGTCGCAGTAGAACCACTCCAATAGATTTAGAGTTAAACCTTTATGCTACCTGAGCAGACTGTGGCAATCTGTAATCCACCAAAGGCCAACATAATCATTTTAAGATGCTGATAAAGGTCCTGGTCACCACACAGGTCTCAAAGATGATGTTAGGGATGTCCTGTGGAGCTGTTGCCAAAGTAAAGGTTGTTCATTTCTCCCCCATAAACAGACCTCACAACCACAGACCACACGTCACCACGACAGCCCAGGACCTCCACACCTGACTCCCTCACCTGCAGGAGCGTCTGAGGCCACAAGGACAGCTGATAGAAACTATTACTCTACCGAAGAACGTCTGCATAGACTTTCAGAGGTCTTCCTCAGAGAAGCTCATCTGTGTGCTCACCGTCCTCACTGGGGTCTTGATTCTTCTGTAGTTTGTGTTACAGAATGCGTTTGTATACCTGCTGTGTTACACTGGAGACTAGAGGCTGTGGCAGAAAGGACAATTCTTGTTTCAGAAAGTCACAGAAATCATCCTCATTGCTCAATAAGCAGATGAAAGATTTCCCCGGCTTTAATTAGCCTCAGCCTTTGACCTCATGCAGAAATATAACCATGTGTGTGTGTGTGTGTGTGTATATGAAATACAGATTTCTCTCTGGAAAACTCACTCATGTCCTTGGAGTCAAGGTTGGCCAGACTCCAGCGGGCAGCAGTGACCCGTGCAGCAGCCGCAGCAGAAGCAGCTGATGCTGCAGCCGCGCTCTAAATGACACCCGGCTCATTCCTCTGTGATAGGAGGAGCACTAAGACAGCCATCCATCAGCGCTAATACGTTTGACTCAACTAATCAATAGTGCTGTACAGTAGATGTGAGCTAAGAAAAGGAGCTCTTAAATGAATGCCAAGTAGACAAGAGCATAACTGCCTGGAGCAAAGCGAGGTCTCCCTGCTATTAATATGAGCTCAGCAGACATCCCCAAGAAGAATCTCTTTAATTTATATCTTCTGCTTCAAGCCATAATGGACTCCAATTCAAATCAGCAGGGAAATAAAAGTGTGGATCAGAGCAGCCTTGACTGTAACGTACACTTAAGACGTCTGAGAAAAGTGTTTTTGTAGCTGCAACGATGGGAACACAGCTCTCGCTTTGGGCCGAGGTAAATCTCCTTCCTCCGTCACAAATGATGATGTTTTTCCCCAAACATCCAACAGCAAAGCAATTTAAAGCCTCTCAGTAATGATAAAGCAAACGGCTAATGGTGATTGTGGTGGCATTACCCGCAGCCCCACCAATCATAATCAAGATGGCGCTGATTAACATACAGCGCTCCTGCATAAACAAACCCCGGTGTTGGCTAACAACACAAAGCACTTTGCATTAAACCACAATTACACTCTCTGGGATTGATTCAGCTGCTGTGCTCTGACACTTTACACAATCAGGACTTTACTATCAACACAAATATGCTCTCTGCTCTTTGCTATTTCTGTGTCAGAAGTCATCAGTCATCTTCTCCAGCTTTGCTTCATGTAAAATACATGAGCCAACCTTTAATCTGCTTTAGGAGGATGTGTGAGCGGTGAGGAAACAACAGTGTGTTTGCACTCAGTGTGCACTGTTCACCTCTGGAGGAAGAAGGAGAGCCTTTGATCTGTCCGCCTCTGTCCTCCTCTTTACACACAAACATATCAACACAGATCAAAGGGGCGGCGTCACGAGCAAAGAAAAGCAGAAGACAAAGTTCTAGTTCAGAATTCATTAGCATATACTGTATGTAGATGAGCATTGTTGAAGAGAGAAGTGTGTGTGTCAGCCTCCCATCATGGACCCAGCAGCCTCTCTCTCAGGGTCAGCACCGCTCTGCAGCTCAGGCAGATTGACACACATTGTTAGAAACGTCACATAAGCATGAGAAGTGTGTGTGTGTGTGTGTGGTGAATGAACACCTGCGTAATGTTTCTGCACTGAGGAGAGAAGAACACCGGGCCTCGCTGTCAAAGCAGACAAACGAAAGCTTTACATTCAGGCCTTTAGTTACTGTGACTATCAGGTATCACTTAAACTTATCTATTGATCAGAGGTACATACACATACACATACACACACATCTACTCTCTACTCTCAGTTCTTTAATGGCTAATGTATTCATATCAATCTTCCCTTAAAGCCCAGTATCTGCTCAGCTCCTTTAGGCAAACTTATGATATGCTAAGTGTTCCAGTGTTCCAGGTCTGCAGCTTTATGTCTCCTGTTCAAATGATAAGTGATGGTGACCCAGGTGAGACAGATCAGTCACTTGGCTCTAACGACATTTTAATGGGGAATTAATTGGAGATGGGTTCCGGAGACACACCTCAGTGTCTGCAGCATGGGGGTCAATCAGGCTCAGGAACAGGCTGAGGATCAGGCTCAGTCCTGCTTCACAAAGCATATTTCTCTGGATCTACACTCTTAAATTCCCTACATATTATATGAAGCACAAATGTATAAACCTTTTTCTTCTGGTTGTACAAAGAAAGGCAAAAGCTAAAAACAATTATTTTTCCTAAAGTTTGTCTTCGCCCCAAAACGTGTCTTATGCATAAATATGTGCATTATTAGAATTCCAATAAAGAAATAAGCTGGACCTTCTTCTATCTCACTCGATTCACCAGCCAAAGATGTTATTGCTCATTATCAGCGTATCCTAGGAACAATGTAGTCTCCTGCAAGGTCAACACCTGATTCTAGCATTCACAGCACAACCTGTGATAATCCTCCTTTCTGTACCAGGTCAGCAGGTGAAGGAGTCCCCAGGGCGCCGTGCGTGTGTGTGCGTGTGTGTGCGTGTGTGTGTGTGTGTGTGGGTGTGTGTGTGTGTGTGTGTGTGTGTGTGTGTGTGTGTGTGTGTGTGTGTGTGTGTGTGTGTGTGTGTGTGTGTGTGTGTGTGTGTGTGTGCGTGTGTGTGTGTGTGTGTGTGTGTGTGTGTGTGTGTGTGTGTGTGTGTGTGGGGGCGTGTGTGTGCGTGTGTGTGCTTCAGCATGCTTCTTTTCTTTACTCCACTGTAGTGAGCAGCCTGTTCTGTCAGAGGCTTTAAGCTGTAGTGTGAGGTCAGAGGCCAGGCTGCGGTTAATGCTGTTCCAAATTGCCTTTCCTTGGAGATTCTCCCCCCATGGAGACACCTGAGAGAGGTGGGAAGGTCACACTGTGAGGAATAGGGCCAAGGAAGTGAATAGGAAGCACACGCCAAGCCGGTTAACATGGCTGCTATGCTGAGTGTCACCCCACTTACAACCTCTGTGACAAAGGAGTGAATCCTACAGGCTGTGTTATTACCCTCAAGCTTCTTAATGCTCCACTCCATTTCTATCTAAATCAAGAACTAAAGTAAGGCTAGAAACGGTGCATAGTGTAGAGAGCGCCCTGGAGGGCTGCCCTGAAACTGTCTGTGGACTGTGTGAGCCCATAATTAAAGAGGAAATCACTTTAAACAATTCGAGGCAAGCAGTCAGAATGAGAGGAAAGATTCAGTGCAGAATCAAAGTTTCACTGCGTGGAGAATTAAAGCTAATTACATCAAAGCTTTTTCCCAAAGCCAATCAGCTGTGATTAACATCATTATATCTGCTTTACGTTTCCCCTCAGTTGCCTGGTGGGCACCGTTTGTCACAACGTCTCAGTTTAATAACAGTCTCTATAAAGGATGACAGAAAATAAAAAACCCTGCTCAGTTTTATATCTCTAATAAGTGATCATGTCCAAACCCATTAGAGAACACTGCTGAGATGTTTCTTCACTGTTATCCCCATTATTTACTACTTCCTCACAGTAAAGCCTCACGTCAGCAGCATGAACCCGGTGACTCCATGTCCTAACGTTATTTAGACCTTGAGCTCTAGTTTAAAGCCTGTAAATCATCATCATCATGATAGGAGTGGTCACATTGTCTCTACAGGTTTGTGTGTGTTCATGGACACAAAGAGCAACAATGACCACACCCACATGAGCCACAGGACCCAGTACACATGCCTTTATTTATGTTATGAAGTGGCTTCCAGGAGCAGGCACAGATGCTCTCTCTACTTCTTCCTCTACTTCCATTTACAATGAGCTTCCACATTATTTACTGCCACTTAGACTCAGCAGGTCATTTGCTTTGTATTTTCTAAAAAGCACAATTCTGCAAACCAAACTAAGCAGACGAGGACGCATGCCTGTCATTTCCTCTGTGTCCAAAGGAGGCCTGTGACTCCATGACTCTCCCCATGTAAAGAGGCTTACAGCTGTGTGTTTGCACTGAGACACATGTAAATGATGTAGAGGCTCTTATTAAGTGTGAGGCAGAGCTGCAGTGTAACCTCGGAGGGGGTTTGTTGTTGTTGTCGATCCCTTCACAGCCCTGCACAATCACTTTGAAACCAACAGAAGCAGGTCCTCCCTCTTCAATATTTCATCCCACCTTTCTATGTAACTGTTTCCCTGCAACCCCAAACTATGAAAAATACAGAGAGACCACGGCAGGAAGAGAGAGCAGACGTGCATGTAGAGCTTACTGATGTTGTTTCTTTGTCTGGATTCTGCATCTCATGTGAAATGTAGGCACAGATGGAGGGACCGTTACATTTTGAGGACATCGCTTAGACTTACATTTGTCTTCTCATTGTTTCTACAGAGATGAAATTGCAATTTCCCTTCCCCGCCCCCCAAAGCCCTAAGACTGCCACAGTGGATCATGTTAGAAGAGGAACAGTGGGATTGCGACCTAACTGGAGGAAGTAGAAATGAAGAGCACAGCCCAGTGAATCTTAAGTGTAATTATTGGTGAGCTACAAATGCTTTGTTTAAGAAGAAGCACCTTCTGTCTGCACCGTGGAGCTGAACCGCCGGCTGCAGCGTTGTCAGGGCCGTTGAGCCTCAGCCGCTTTGAGAACGAGGCTTTCAATCAATGAGTGAAAAGCCAGCGTCTCAGAGGAGAGAATGAGAGGGAATAACTCATGAAGGGGCAGCAGCAGCAGCAGTTTGGTGAGGAGGTGTTCAAAAGCAACACAGCTGTCTGAGACAAAGCCTTTTTGTTTTCATACACACAATCAGCCGCGCTGCTTTGTGATGATGGTTACCTCGGCTGCTGTCAGGAACATTTACAAGGACGAGACGCTCCAGAGAACTCTCCGTGTGTTTCCACCCTGCTGTCACACAGCAAAATGGAGGCTCTGAGCTTCTCCTGCCGTCGGGAAAGGAGAGAACATTCTGTATCGTTACACCTCTCTGTAACGCTCTCATCTGATTGGTTGATCATTCTGATACAAATACAAATATCACAGTCACTTCTAAGGGCTGTCAATACTTTCCTCCAGGCTCTTTCATCAACAACATCTTACAGAGAAAATCAGCAATAAAAGGTTGTTCTATTAGATATCTAGCGCGTGTGCGTGTGTGTGTGTGTGTGTGTGTGTGTGTCCTGCTCTGGAGTAACCAGGCATTTTGGAAAGGGGCTGAATACTGAGGTCTTGTGGGAGAAATAGGACCCTGACACAGACTAAGTCTTGATGTTCTGAGCTCCTTCCACAGGCAGAATCACAGCAGATCTGTTCTGACTTCCACACATCAGACGGTTAAATACGTCTTGATTCAGACAGGAAATGAGACTGAAACTGTCCATACGGGCTTTGAAGCACTCTACCCTAACCCTCTACCAGGTCTCCACAGGGAGAGCTAGGTAAGGACAGTAACTACCCCCCTCAGCCCCACTCAGTAATCAGTCTGGGTTGTGGAACCTGGAAGCCCCATTTATCAGCCATGTGTTTTCTTTCTTTTAGACTCAGAGTGTATTTATCATATTTATTATTTAGATGCCTCAAAAACACTTTTGGAGCTAAACCCTGTAAGTGGGTCGGCTCAGGTTGACCCAAAACAGTGTGTGTGTTCTCACTCAGTGCAGGCGGTGGTGCTTCACTAAAGAATCAGTGCGGCTCTCTTCCTATCAAATCACTGCAAAGCTTTCAGACGACATCACTGCAGCCGCTCCAAAGCCTCTCAGGGTGAGGAGATGTCCTCCTGTCATACCACCTTCAAGGCAGACGCTGACTTCTATTCATCTCCATCAGAAAATGAAGTTGTAGCGATGCAATGTTTGCTTACAACGGACCCTCCATCACATCACACTCCATCATTCATCACCAGGCTGTCAGCTTTACAGTACTGCTCTGTGCTAATGCAGTGCAGATGCTACACACTCACACGTTCACTTACACACGAACGTAAACGTGCAACAACAGAGTCAAGACGACATCACAGAGCTGCATCATCTTATTCTGACCAGTCTGAAGAGGGTTAATACTGTAAAGCATCATGGAATGAATGGAGACTAACAGCTGGAAGGAGGGGAAATATAAACGTGACCTCACATGCAGAGTAATAGTATTATTATAGTATTATTATATTATTTAGCTCTTCTTCTGTGGTGCTCTGCTCTCATTTCTGCCGTCTCTGGCCAGGAGACTCTAATCTCGTTGAGGCTAACTTGGCTAACACTGGCTGATAGATGATGATGATGATGACGGATGATGATGGATGAATATAGAACACTCACACCAGTGAATTGTGCAACATATAAGAGTTAATTACGGTGACATCACTCACAGCAGAAAGTGACTGATTATTATGCAGTAATCAATACAGCAGAAGTAATGCTGAGTAAAGCCATGTTAATCATAAACCATTCATTAGGACATCAACTTGTATTTGTTTGGATTGTAGCCGACTCTAAACAAAGCCAAACACATAAAGCTTCTTCTGTCTCCTGCTGCCTGTGAGGGCTGAGCTGTGACATGAGAGCAGGGAGGAGGCGGACCTCAGCATTAGAGAGAGGGTCCAGGTCTTAACCCATCCAGGGGGCCGGGGCAGGCCTGCAAAGTATCAGGAGGTACAGGACGTCTCAGATAGATTCAGGTTAGAGGAGCGACTTGATTCAGCAGTGAGATGAAGCTCCAGCAGGCCACAGACCTTCTGCTTCCATCTCCACTTGAAGAGTTTGCCCGGTGACCTGAGCAGTTAGTATTGATCCCAGAGGAAGAGCAGCTGTGACCAGCAGGTGGATGTCAGGTCAAGTTGAGTTTATTTACTGTGTTCACGGAGAAAGAGCTGCTTCAATCACAACACTGATGCAACTGGAAATACAAGGAAATACAAAGCAAGGATCAAAGGTCAAAGCTCAGAGGTCCAGAAACAAAACAAACGGCTCCGCTCAAGAGTCCAAACACACGTGTGAGTAATTCAGACAAAGCTAAACTAAACTAAACCAAACACGCTGCTGTGATTGGTGCAGCATCAGACTGCTGACAGAGTTCAGTGTTCAGGCTGGCTGACCTTTGGATCTTTGTCCAATCCTCCACTGTCCTACTTCAGCTCAGGTCCATCCTCCTCTGCTCCATCAGGTTCAGGTGTCTCCTCATTCAAATCCACTCAGCCTTACATGGACACATCCTGATAAACCTGTCTGTCTGATCGTCCAAAGGAATCTGTAAACATCCATCACGATCATGATGATGATGATGATGATGATGATGATGAAGAGGAAATTCATTAAGATGCAAGAGAATGTTCTATTGCCTTCTGTGCAAAAATGACCAAAAGACAGAGCAGCAGGGAAGTTTGTCGATGTGAGTGACTCAACAGGAAGAGTGTGTGTGTGTGTGTGTGTGTGTGTGTGTGTGTGTGTGTGTGTGTGCGTGTGTGTGTGTGTGTGCGTGTGTGTGTGTGCGCTGTGCTGTGCTGTAATTACTGCAGGCGGCTCCTCTATTGTCAAACTGTCACTGCATTGTTTGTATCAATTACAGCCTGTCAAAGCTGGGAGAAGGTAGAAGAGAATTAAAGGACGACTAAGAGCCCAGAGGCCACAGAGATGTTTGTTCTCTGCCATCATCCGACATCATGTGACATCATGTGACATCTGGATTCTGAAATCCAACAATGGCTGAAACGTTTCCATCTGACATGAGAGGAAGAAGCCAGAGAGTGAGTGGATTCAGAATCTGAGTCATGAAGCTCTTCCAGCCTGACTCCAGGAGCTTGAGATCTTCATATCCACCCTGTCCACCCTGCAGGTGCAAGCAACCACTTAAACATGAATGTACACATTCTGTTCCAGCATAAAGGTAGCGCACATCAAGGTCACATGTTCTTTCCCGTCCTCTGCAGTTGTAAATGTAAACGTTCTTCTCCTCTCCACAGTGTGTTCCTCTTAAACGTCTCTTGTGGATCTTCCTGATCATTCATCTGAAGTGGAGGCTGATTCACACACACTACAGATATCTGAGTCATTCATTAATGAGACCACTTATAAACCTAAATACATCCTAACTCTCCACGCTCTCAGTCTCTTACACTGGGATGAATTTGCTGGGAGCGTTCTTCTCCATTCTCCTCCTCCTTCCTCTTCCTTCGGCTCATTGTGAGGAATTTGCCAGCCTGTTATTTTCAGTGTGGGAGTTTTGAATAGTGGCCTTTGTGAGAACAGGTGTCAGTCACTGTAGGGGAGCGGAGCAATCTAGCCGAGCCCTCTTCACGTCCGCCAGCCATTCAGACCTCGGCGAGCCCCCCGCGGCTCCTCGCCACATAATTAAGCCTCATTCAGAGCCGAGCATGACTAATACTGCCAATTTTTACACTGGAGTCTTTACAAATACCTCACAGTCCTGAAACGCCGCTCTGCACACTGCACACTGCCGTCAGAGCTGCAGACGCTTCAGAAACACCGGAGTCAACAAAGGCAGAGAGCCGTCAGCGTTCCTGACGCCGTGCAGCACTCAGCTCCTCTCTCACACTCTGCCGTTTGTCTCGCTTCTGCAGAGTTGCTGTGCTGGAGCCCTTTGCTGGCCATTTGTTTAGCTTTAGGCGCCGCTCTGCAGCTCTAAAGGTAAATAACGATGCAGCTGATTTCATCTGACAGGATTCTGTGTCTCTGCGCTGCATTTGCATGTTTTATGTGTTTGCTCCTGCAGGAAGCAGAGCCCGGGGTGAGAGCAGGCGTGAGGCGTGTGGACTGGGTCAGTTCATCACACACACACACACACACACACACACACACACACACACACACACACACACACACACACACACACTGATTCATGCACAGTTCACCTGAAACACTCAGCTTCCCTTTACTCAGAAAAACTCTCCATTACAGAAACATCTAACATCTTATTAACGTCACCAAGACCTTGCATTAATGTTCACAATATCATTTATAAACTGGCCCCTCTGGCTGCTCTGCACAGTGCAGCTCTGCTCTCTCTCCTCCTCCTCCTCATTCCTCTGGCTTCTTCTTCCTCCAGCAGCAGCATTAGCAGCTTGTGGGAGTCTCAGCTTTCCTATCATCTTCAGTTTACAGCAAACAGCCGGGCTCAGTGTGAACAAGCAGCGGTCCGTCTGTGATCCTGAGCACAGGAGCGTTCTGTCCTCAGCACATCGTTACAGGAGGACGCAGGCCCCTGGGCCCTCAGACGTCTCAGCTCCATCATGAGCTCTCTCTCTCTCTCTCTCTCTCTCTCTCTACAAACATGCACCCAGACACGGCTCACTGTCAGCATCAGCAAAGAGTCTTTACAGCTAAACACACAGAAGCACAGAGGTCTCCACTGTATTCAGTGTTTTTCACCTAAATGAATCTAAACTATCACTCATCAGCTGATACATTTGATTCACGTGTGTATCTCCCTCTATAGTTCACTATCAACGTCTCTCTCTCTCTCTCTCTCTCTCTCTCTCTCTCTCTCTCTCTCTGTATCAACAATCGATCTCTATAATGTCCCATAACTGTACGCTCCCTTTCAAGTCAAATTCTTTCTTTAATCAAAACCAAACCGAACACAAACTGTTACCATGACCGTTAAATCAGGTTTGTCAGAAGATGTTGTTAATGTTGGACGCGATCTTCTTCTTCTGGGTTTAAAAATATGTGAAAAATGTTGAAACTGTTTTCCAGTGACTGCTTGAATATAAAGAGAAATCTGGGCTGAACTTCACCTGTGGATTGTTTATCATGAATCTTATTGTATGTATCTGTTTTGCATGAGGATGAGCGTCTTGGTTTCAGGATAATCGTAATAATAATCCGTAATATAAACTATGTCGTGTAACCGTCCCGTGGGTTTGCAGGCCTGAACGATGCTCGGGGACGTAAACATAAAAACAACGCTCTTCCGTCCTTGTAATAAATAAACAGTCTGACTCACTGAATCCAGTTCCGGTTCCGGTCTCCCCTCCGTCCCCTGGCAGAGGAGAAGTTTAACTCTCGGTCCCGTTAGACAGCATCTCCCTCCGAGTGCGCTGTGTTCTAGACTTGTTTTGAGTAGAGTTTGTATTCTTATCCTCCATGTTTGACCGCCTGAGCTCAGAGCCTCCACACCTGAGAGCCAGCAGGTGCGCGCTTCTTCTTCCTCTTCTTCTACTCTTCTTCGCTTCTTCCTTTTCTCTTCTTCTCGTCCTTTCTCGCCGACACTTCCCGTCCCCCGGTTCCGCGCATTCACTCAGTCTTATGCATATCAATAAAATAAAAATATAAATAAATAAACTCATTTTGTTGTTTTTTTACTTATGAATACCAAATCAATATAAATTAAATATGCAACAATCAACCACATTTAACATGAAACCAAACTAATACACACATAAATACACATTTACTGCTGTTATAAAGACTTTAACTCCTTTATTCTCCTGCAGGCTTCCAGCAGAAAGCTCAGCTCAGCCTGTCCTGACACATATTTGCCTTTTTTCTCCTCCTCCTCCTCTTTAAACATGCAGACGAGCCTCCCAGCCTCACACACACTAAACAGACCTGCGGAGGGGAAGCGGCACTAAAAAGAGAGCCAAGCTTGTCAGAGTCCTAATGGCTGTGGAGAGGCCTTTGGCGGTGTATGCACAGCAGACGCCAGCCCCAATTAGACAGGTGTGTACAGTCTGCCAGAGCGTGAGCCGGGAGCAGACAGGCCCCATTCTCTGGACCAACACAGGTTCTGCTCCACTGCTGCCCGATCGATGCAGCTATGGGACTCTGGACATGGATGATGTGCAGCACGCGGCGGCGGAGAAGGACAGAGGAGACGCTGACAGAGGAGGAAACCTAAGATGGTGCAGGAAACAAGAAAGGTGGCTGCTGCTTCTAAATGGAGCTCATCAAAGCTCGGTGCTGAGTCGCTGCTTCCACTGTTCTGACAGCAAATAGTTTGATCATACATCAGTGTGAGCCGTCTCTCACACACACACACACACACACACACACACACACACACACACACAGCAGGGCCTAGGTATCTGTGATGGCACACATAAACTGCCTGAGTGATTTTAGTGTTTTATAACCGTTTTCCTCTCAGAACTCAATTTACTCAATCACTAAAACCTCTGAGGAGATTTTAATACTTCAACATTTAGACAAGAATATCCTTTAGTGTGCATCCACAATAACATCAATGAAACTAATGTTGGAGTGCACAATAAAGGATCATTAATGTATTATATTAACATCTCTAAATCCATCTTATCTGTGTTTACAAAGCTGTGCTGTGTGAACTCTTGACCTCCTGTAGGTCGGCTCAGCTGGGGGAGGAGGACGGTGACATCACTGCTGACGTCAGAGATGACCTCATCCTCCCAAAATACACACTCCACTCCACCGCCGTCTTTTTAGCACTTTTCTAAAATTAGAAGCTGAATCTGGACATTTTAATTACAAAGGAAAGAGAAAAGCTCACAGACTGAACCAGAATCTAACTGACTAACTGCATGTTTGAAAGCATTTACTGTATTACTTTGCTTAAATATGCATTGTGTGTGTGTGTGTGTGTGTGTGTGTGTGTGTGTGTGTGTGTGTGTGTGTGTGTGTGTGTGTGTAATCTGAACAGTGTTGACATATGTTGACATGACATAAGAACAATAAGGGGTTTGGCTGACGATGTGATGAATGTGGGTTATGATATAATTGTGTGTGTGTGTGTGTGTGTGTGTGTGTGTGTGTGTGTGTGTGCGCTTATGCGGCCTTGGTGGAGGTAGTGTCTCTGCCCAGCGGCCTGATAGAGTCCGTCAGCCTCCCAGCAGCTGTATGATGTATTGATGTCTTGTTATTGGTGCAGAGACATGGAGGGTGAGGTGAGACATGGAGCCAATCAAGCTGCATGTTGACTCCATTGATTTGTGATAAATACAGCTGTAACCTGAAGGCTGCTGATTAGAAGGGACCAAGTAGGAGCGCCACAGATCAGAAACTCTGCATTATTCACTGAATTATGACTTAAAAATCAGAGTATCAGTAAAGAGAGTGGGATATGGAAGCAAAGTGAGAGAGTGAGAGAGAGTGAGCTCCTCCCGTGTGACGGCGTGTGATTCAAAGAGCAACACGCCTGAGAGCTGCAGCCGTGTTGAGAGATGACAGGATGTGACGCTGACACATAAAGCAGGTGCGGTTCAAAGCACAGCACATTCCATTTGCATTTCCTCTCTAATTGAACAGGGAGAGGCTGTGTGTGTGTGTGTGTGTGTGTGTGTGGTGAGATCTCATCCAGGGCTAAAGCAGATGAGCGGCTGTGACTGACGCAGACCAGGGTAAACACTTCACAAGGCCAGCGCTCATCTCACAAAGACTGTTATGCAAAGAGGGGGAAGAGACGGGAGGAGAGAAAATGAGAGTGCTCCACCCTGCCGCCCCCTCAGCTCCTCTCAGAAGGTGTCGCAAGCTGAGAGTGGAAAGAACCCAGCGCCCCCGTTTCCTGTGAGGGGGACTGGCGCTGCATTTTGATGATAACACTCATTTCCAATTGAAGGCTTGAAAAGAGGAAAAGGCTCTGAGACAATTAGAGGCGGAGTGCAGCCTCAGCACCCTGAATGCACCGTGATGACAGCGTGGATGGGTTAATCAGCTGTAATCTCAAAGCAGGTGTTCAACAACCTCACAATCCTCCACCCCAAATTATATGATCGTCAC
>NW_027466981.1:302500-340000 GCF_046128005.1 Genypterus blacodes
AAATAAGTGTTGTGGTTCCTGCAGTAACATTTCATTTCTAAACTTCTGTGCTCGTCTCACAGGAACCAGGATCCAAATTCAGAGGATCTGGATTCAACACAATAAAGGCATTTATCCATTTAATGAGATTAAATGCCTGTTTCACACGTTCAGTCACACAACAACAGCCAGGATCCGAGTAGAATTAAAGGGATAAAGCCTGTCACACACACACACACACACACACACACACACACACTGCCTGGGGGTGATTATGCCTCGTCACAAACACAAACACATGCAGCCTCACTCGTCTATCAAAACCAGATTCATCAACGTTGTGGAGTCAACACACACACACACACACACACACACACACACACACACACATACAATTAACGGATGATTGACAGGCCGAGGTGCTGAGCCTGATGAAACTTCCTCAGCTGATGCTACATGCAGCGATATCAATAAATACAAACCATGAATGCTTTGTGTGTGTGTGTGTGTGTGTGTGTGTGTGTGTGTGTGTGTGTGTGTGTGTGTGTGTGTACATTTAAACGGAAAGCCCAGAGAAATGTGCGAAATCCGTTCGGAGTGAAGAAATAAAACAAATCTTCTGTCTTCATTTAAACTCTGATTGTCTAAAGAGGAAACGACTCTAATATCATTTACATTTTGTGTCTTTTTCTATGAATAATGCAGCAAACACACTATCAGCCACAGTGACAAGAGGAGCAGCAGATAGAGGAGCTGCTCTCAATTGGAGCACTTCTGTTCTCACAAGGCTGGAAAATGACATTTTTATCAGCCGGGCCGCTGCTCGAGGTTTCTTTCTTTACAAAAAGGAAATACTTGGGGGTGAAGGAGGAAATGAAAGTAGAAGAAGAAGGAGAGGAAGAAGTTTAAATTGTCAGAACAGATTTAAACAAATTCAGATGAGGTTCGACTGATAACTTTGATTGATTTACTCTGTGACGTGTCAAAGCTGAGGGAATTTAAATCTGATTTAAATCACAAAAAGCTGCTAAATAAATTCACAGGAATCCGTCTACGCGTCCCCGGTTTGGTTCCGTAAAGGAGAGTGTTTAAGCACAGCGAGCACATGGCTGCACTGACAAAAGGAAGAGAGGAAACGGGGGGAAAGACGAAATTCCCTGAGCGAAAAAAACGAAACCACCAACAAACAAACAGCAGATCGAAGAGCAGGAGGTCGAGCTGCTTCAGCTCCTCATCCTCCGGGGAGCGAACCAAGCACGGGCAGGACACGTTAGAGAGGCGGAGATGTCTCCTTACCTTCAGCTCTCATGTCCGTCAGCAGCGCCACCAGGAGCAGCAGGAGCGACAGACCTTCTCTCAGCGGCTTCATCGTGCTCTCCTCTCCAGCTTCAGTGTGGTGGACGTCCTTGGCTTACAACACTTTCACTCCGTCAGGATGAAACACGCCGACAGCTCCGCGGCACAGACACACACACTAACACACGCACACACACAAACACACGCTGAGCGCTCCTCTCCGCCACTTCAGCGCCTCAATTTCGGAGCTTTAGTTTGGTTCTCCTGCGCCGACACGGACCGAGACTGAATGACTGACTGACTGACTGACTGACTGTCTGAGGGACGCGCTGTGGAGGAGATCGTGAGTCCGTGAGACCGAGAGACCGTGAGACCGTGAGACCGAGAGACCGAGAGACCGTGAGCGCCGCTGCCGCCTCCTCCTCTTTCTTCAGGGCAGCTCCGCCGCGCATTCAGCACCGCGGACAGCTCCTAGCGTCGGCCAATGGAACACCGCGAATCCAAATGAAGCGGAAAGTTTGTGACGCCCAAAACAACAATCGATACAACGGAGATCACACATACCCCCCCCCCCCCCCCCAACCCCTCCCCCCCGCCCCTCTTCATGGTTCAGTTCTCTTCTTTCTCAATCTGTACATGACAACAATATGGACCCAACTAACGGAACCGTGACAACGTGGCTCCTCTATTATCACTCTGCTACAGAACAGCATTACTCATCACCAATAACATGATTATTTTTATTATTATTATTACTATTAGTAATAATAATAATAATAATAATAATAATAATAATAATAATAGTTATTCTTATTATCATTTTAATAATAACAATAATAGATCCAGTCTGTTGAAGTCCTTCGCTCCAGTCTTCGTCTCTTTGCTCCTGATTCATTTCCTTAGTTCCTTGATCCCGTCAACATTTCTTTCCCTTTTCTCTTTCTTTCTCTTTTCTTCTCTTCTCTCTGTGTAAAAACACAATCTCATAACTGTGTGCTCACTGTCATGTCAAATGCTTTCTTCAATAAAAATATTCGACTAAAATAAAAAACAATATGCCAATGGTTTTTTTTAAAGTCTGAAATAGAAATATTATCTTCAACTGCTGGCACAATAAAACAATAACTTCAGCACTTTTGTGTCCTGGCCAGCTGGCAATGTGATGAAACACTGATGATGATGATGAGGAGGATGATGATGATGATCAGTGTGTGTATCTGGTGACACTTCAGCTCTTAACGATGAAGGTAAACACAATCTGACCTTCAACAATCAGCAAAATGAAAAAAATGTTCTTCCTCTTAAACCCAGAACCCTAAAGATCCAGTTTGGTGTTTGTTTGTTTTTTAAATATGCTGAATACGAATGAATGAAACCAAGCTGATCCTAAGCAGCCTGGGTTCATGTTAAACTGGGCCTTAAATGGTAATGTGTTTTAGAGTTAAACTGCAGCCTGTAACACAACACAACATTCATCACTTCATTACCTCTGTGTTTTCACTCAGGCTGCAGGGTCAATCTTGGTTTATCAAAGTCATTTATGAGCATTTTCACACATTATTGTCACTTTCTTCAAAGTAATAAGACGAGAGACTCTGCTTTCATCTAAATCAGCTCAGAACAAACCTTAAGAGGTCAGGATGTCCTCATGTATTCTTTCATTCTCCCTCCTATTTATAATATTTAACTGAATTGCTGTCAAAAACAAGAGTCACCAGGATTGAACTCCAGTCCTTAAGTGAGCCTGATGTGTGATTAGTCATGCAGTGACCGGCTCATCAACATGCTTCTGCCCTGAGAGTTCAATCTGCATAAAGGAGACAGGGGCGCTCATGAATCAAACATGACTCTGGCCTTTAGGGGATTAATATGGATTTATGGAATGTAATTCTGCGCTGCGTCACAAATGTTTTTGCTGAGTGTTGCTCTTAAGCGTCTTTGTGAGTCTCCACTTCCTGTTCCTGCTGTATTAGTTTGGTGTGACAGCTCGTTTCAGAGCTTCTCCTCTCTCACTGCTGCGTTCTGTGACTCTGCAGCCAAAGAGGCTCATCCCTGTAGCGGCTGTTCATCCTTGCAACTCTTAATCACCTCCGTGCGAGATGAGTCATTACAGCAGTGTAGCAGACACACACATACACACACACACCGTGTTGAATCAACACATTCTCCAGTGATTTACACACCTTGGGCTCACGGCTGAGCAGCTATTCATGGATTCAGCTCCCACAGGCTCTGCTCACATCTGCATCACATCCAGGCTCTCATTCTGAGGGAATAAGGCAAAGATCTGGAGAACAACAAGCAGCCTGACAGGAAGTGAGAGACATGAACCTGAACACTGAGGCTCATTTACTCAGATTAGACTTTATATGTTTACATCATAATACAGCCGAGGATTCAGAAACATGTTATTTAAGTATCAAATATATACTTAAATATATACTTAATAATATATGATATATACCTCTCTCTCTCTCTCTCTCTCTCTCTCTCTCTCCCTCTCTGTCTATGTCTCTCTCTCTCTCCCTCTCTGTCTATGTCTCTCTCTCTCTCCCTCTCTGTCTATGTCTCTCTCTCTCTCTCTCTCTCTCCCTCTCTGTCTATGTCTCTCTCTATGTCTATGTCTCTCTCTCTCTCTCTCTCTCTCTCCCTCTCTGTCTATGTCTCTCTCTCTCTCTCTCTCTCTCTCTCCCTCTCTGTCTATGTCTCTCTCTCTCTCTCTCTCTCTCTCTCTCTCTCCCCCTGCCTGTCTATGTCTCTCTCTCTCTCTCTCTCTCTCTCTCTCTCTCTCTCTCTCTCTCTCTCCCTCTCTGTCTATGTCGCTCTCTCTATGTCTCTCTCTCTCTCTCTCTTCTTCTCTGTCTCTCTCTCTCTCTCTCTTTGTCTGTCTGTTTAATTTCCTCCCGTCCGTTGCGTTTTCCAATCAACCATCTCCTCCGTCTCTGTCAGAGCTTCACAAACAGCCTGGTCAAATACTAAACTGTTCATTTCCTACAATGTAGGAGGAGAAAAGGAGGAAATGGAGAAACGGTTTGGCAGGCAGAGAGAGAGATGACTTCATATCACAGGATTCAGGGAATTCACTTATTCGTATTGAATTCAAACAAACTAGTCATGAAATGAAAGGTGCCTCACTCAGTCAGAGCTCAGCTGGTGGAGTTGTGTTGCTCTGACCTCAGGAGGCTTCAGGCCGGTGGGCACGCAGAAAAATGTTAGATTTTAGAAAAAAATGAAGAAATCCATTATAATGCAGCCATAATATTCATTTACATAACAGATAGTTTAGTCTGCAGGTCTTGATTATCTAGTTGCCATATTTATATGATCTTTGTCTCAGATCCCAGATGTTCAAAGGGTCCAGAGGATCAGGATCAGGACCTTCAGGACCTTCAGGACCTTCAGGACTCTCTTGACTCCCTCAACCAACATCTGGTGAAAACATCCAGGTGTAAACAGAAGCAGAGCATAAATGTAGCACATGAGTTCTTACACAAAGGAGAAGATCAGATTTGTTCATAGTCGCTTGTTTCAGCCGTATTCTTCTGTGATTGATTGTTTTGAGTCAGTCAGGAGTGTGAGACAGTAATTAGCAGCTCCCAGTGTGTGACAGATCAATCCATCCCCTCAGATGAGTGTACCTGTGCTCCAGCTCTCTCTCAGCACATTAAGGCCTCTCTACCTGAGCTCAGCCTCTGGGGTTTATTTGTCTTAATAAACCAAAGCGTCAGAGCTGCTTCTGTTACACACGGACAGGCTGAATATGTTTACCTTCAGAGGCAGGAACACATCGTCCCTGTGCTGCTGCTGCTGAGGCTGAGCAGGACAGCAGGATTAGGAAATAAACATCTGATCAAGGTTTTACTTCAGAGTATAAACAGTTTGTGCTTCAGTGGACGTGCTTGTGTTGTTAAATGGAACATGAAGCTGCCTGAAGATGAGTCTGTGTGTGAGCATCCTGCTGCTCCTGAACCCACTGCTGGATCTGGATCAGGCTCAGATGTGACACTGACTTGGTTTCAGTCACATGACATCATCCTCAGCTCGCCCTGCACACTGGCTCAGGCTCAGCCGGCCGTGTTGCTGCTCAGCGGAGGGAGGTCGACTCATTTTCCTCCCTCAGTGTGGAGCAGACGGTGTGATCTGCATGGCTGAGGCTCTCTGAGGCCAAACCAGCGCCCAACCTGGAGCAGAGTGATGGCTTAGAGTCTGCTGGTCTATCTGCCTATAACTCAGATTATAGCTCAAAGACATTGTGACAAATTTAATTTAAATGTAGAGGCCTGGGTGTAGGAATATGAAATGAGCTTTTGGTGCAGACAGCGCCACCATGTGGACGTTTACAGAACACATCAGCGCAGATTTGGCCTCAAAAGTTACGAGCTCGTCCAGCAAACTCCAGAAAAACAACCACGGAATGAAAATGAAATGAAACTTAACAGTGAAGTCTCGTGGTCCAGCTCCTCCTCCTCCTCCTCCTCCTCCTCCTCCTCTCCTGTGTGAGCTCATGGAAGTGGATATTGGCCTCCTAATCTAACACATCTCATCAAATCCTCTCAGTCATTTTAATGTGTGATGTTTTTTTTTTTGTATCTTGGCATCAAGAATGAGTGGAATGTTTTAATTTCCGTGACTCCGCCCCCTTCAGCGCCAGTGTCACTCTCAGTCTGTGAGTCACTTCATGTGGAAGACCAGCGACAAAACACTACACTCACATTTACACCAGGATCAATGAGCGTATTGGCATGATCGATCATGTGGTTGTGTGTGTGTGTGTTTGTGTGTGTGTGTGTGTGTGTGCGTGTGTATTAATTTAAAGATGATCATCATTAAGTCTGAAATTCCGCGTCCGCGTTTGTCTGAAATGGGTTTGTGTAGATATCATCAGCTAACACACAGAATGAAACCAAAGCCCCATGGACGCTATGATGATCAGATGTGACGGCTGAGCTGAGCTGTCAGCGGGCCGGTGTCCAGGGAGAGACGGTGATTTAAAGGTGACAAAGGGAGACGTGGAGCTTTAGATCCTCCACTCAGCTGCCACATCCTCCCACCAGCCACACACACACACACACACACACATCAGGCACCACAGGAGACATGTTGTGTTGATGGAGGCCCCCATTATCACACAGGGGGGGTGAAACTATTCAGTCTGAAGGGAAGGAAGAGAACCTGCAGCATGGACACACCTGAGAGTAAAGACTCCACACAAAGGCTCCATCATGGCTCCATCATGGCTCTGTCATGGCTCCATCATGGAACCACATCTCTGCCTATCCCGTCCCATAAGAAGGCTCTTTGACATAGAGGAAGCATGTTTGCGTGTGTAGAGATGCAGCTGAGCTCATATTTACAGCCGACCCGTGTGTGATTGTGTCTGTGTGACAGCTTCCTGTTGGAGTGATACAGACCTTCTGTGGCAGAGGCTTGATAATGCAGACACTATCTTCACCTGCAGCTTTGTTATCTGGCAGCTAGGAACGCTTACAATATTTCACACATTCCTCCTCATACCTGCTGTGTGTGTGTGTGTGTGTGTGTGTGTGTGTGTGTGTATTTATCACACCGCTCCGTCCTGACAGTAAACAATCTGATCCGGCTGTCTTAAATTCATATTAAGGTTTAAAGGCCAGCGTTCTGTTCTTTACAGATCCTCACAGAGAGGAGAACCTGGATTCTGTTCTGCTTCACCACAAGAGAGAGAAGAAGCTGGTCAAGGATTTACAATCTTCTCTTGTGTAACATGAAGTGCTCAGGACAAAGAGATCAGTCTGTTCTGTGAGTGTAACACACACACACACACACACACACACACACACTCACACACACACACATAACACAACACAAACCCAGGGTCACTCTCAACTTCCTTTCGCCAAACATAAAGAGAATCATTATGTTTCATTCAGCGGCTTTGGGATTTTTGTGCAAAACCACAAGGGCACTGAGTGGAATGCATACCTCCATCAAGGCCGAGCCACAATGTGTTGTTTTTCTCTCATAAACACTGGCAGCAGCATCTATTGATCATCTATCATGGCAGATGTTATAGATTATATATTTGAATGCTAGAATAAAGATAGACAAAAGAAACATTATAGCATAGTTGTTCTGAAATAAGATATAAAATGTCAGACCTGCATGTGTGTGTGTGTGTGTGTGTGTGGCGGGGGGGGGGTGGGGGTCCCTGGTGGATCTGGGGCCCTAAACAGATGCTGAGTTAGCTCCATCATGCTCCAGGCTGTTTGTGTCCTCAAACATTATAATTCAGCCGCTGACTCCAAAGTGTGAAGCCTGGATGTGGAGCAGGGGGAGCCGGTGACATTTAGGATGGAACCACAACACACAGGGAAATAACAACATAAAGACACAAACACAAGGGGGTCCATTAGAATCAGGTCCATGTAAAGGGACCTGGGAACCGGAGGGTCGCCGGTTCGAGTCCCTGCCGAGGTGCCCCTGAGCAAGGCACCAAACCCTCAATTGCTCCCCCCTCTGCGAAGGGTGGTAATGTAATGTAATGTAAGTCGCTTTGGATAAAAGCGTCTGCCAAATGCTCGTAATGTAATGTAATGTAAAGTCACGTCTTATTTACTAGATTCCTTTAAATGATCCTATTAAACACCAAGTATGTTCTAAACTTCTATTTACTACTAATATTCCTATTTAATGTGTCTTTCCTTCACTTCTTTGTCCTTCATTGTGAGCGTCTCCACTGTCTGAGTGAATGAAGAGGCTGTGCTTGTGATGCTGCTGCTGCTGCTCATCATATTCTCTGGATTCTGCCATTTGCAGGCTGATGGGATAGCAGCCATGTCTTTTTCATTAGAGACTCTTCACTTGTCTGCCAGCTCCAGAGGGAGAGATATCGACAGCTGTCTCACCATCCCCCCACAGAGACCAGCAGCCTTAGATATGCAACACTATGCAGCTAGAAAGATGGGGCCACTTCTCTCACAAGCACAGAGAGAAGCACCAGAACTCAGGCTTAGAGACGCTGAAGGTCCAGATATGTGGACGCAGTGTTGCTGTGTTGTAGTTTTGTTGTGCTGTGTTTCCCACCTGGGGCAGCTGTTGCACATCTGGTCGCTGCAGGAGAGGGAACGAGTCTCTGAATGCCTCTCTAAGGTTTCACATCCAGGTTTTTGGTTTTTGTTCCTGATTCATATCAGATTTATGAAGCAACACGTGACTCCTTGTTAAACTGCAATATTAATATCCTCATACACTGCATGTGGTTGATTAAATGTTTGTCTTTATTACACTTAAGATAGGAAGAAATGATAGAATAAAAGCATTACACGTTTTCATCTAATTGGAATCATCACACACACACACACACACACACACACACACATGCTGCTGCAGAACACAGATGAGGGTTAAATACTGACTCACCTTCCTCTTCCTCACACTTGTTAGTGTCCACAAACAGACAAACCCAAGTGTGTGTGTGTGTTAGCTGCTGTTACTCTCTCATTTCCCTTTGGGCTTTAATAAAGTGCAGCATCTGGGAAAAGGAAATTAGCAGATTGTAAAATAGTCAAGAAGCCGTATTGACTCGTCCTAACCTCATTACTTGTTTGTGATTTGGCCAATAGAGAAATATAAACTGCTTGGTTTGTTTTACTGCATTCTGCCAGGTTTTTCTTTTCTCTTTGTGAAAGTTTCTCAACAGCAGAATGCTGTGTATGTAAAGAGAAAGAGAACAAATTGAGCAATCAGAGTCTTTTAGCCATAAACAGCCTCCTGAAAGTAAAAGGTAATCCTGTTCTCCCTCAGCGCAGCCTCGTCTCTCTGCTGAGCAAAGAGCAGCCATTAAAATCAGCAGCCAGGGGCCACAGAGACAGAAGGAGGCAGCTACAGTCATCCAGACACCGAGGGAGTCAGAGAGCGGTCAAACAGAGTCATTAACACAGCAGAGGCAAAGTGGACCGACTCGTCTTCAGGTCACAGGCATTTCTCTGTTGCGGCCAACAGAGCACTGCAGCAGCTCGCTAACAAAGAGCTGCTACCTGAAAGTGAGGCAGAGGGGGGAGGAGAGGGGGGAGGAGAGGGGGAGAGGGGATGAGCACGGCTGCTTCATTATTCATGAGGAGTCCTGAGTTATTCATTGGATGCTCCTGAGCAGACTCCTGCTCTGACTCCTGTTGGGACGGACAGTCAGCATGAATATTTACAGCAGGTGCTTGATATTTAAACATGAGTCAGGATACACAGGCAGGCAGTAACTGGCAGGTAAACAGCTGAGGAAGAGGACGGCTGCCTGTCTGTCTGTCTGTCTGTCTGCCTGACCTTTACTGAGATGATGCTGGTGTCACCAGTTTGGGTTTTTACATTCAGACAGAGCGTCCTGTCTGAGATACATGCTGACACGTGTCACACACACATGGATCCCCATTGGGCTCAGTAAATGTCCTGATTGTATTCCTGCTCTGTTTCACAACGCCGCTCTCCTCTCCCTGTCAGCTTGTTGCTATGTTTAGATATTTATTCATCAGTCCTACATGTGCCAAAGGAACACCTGAATAATGTTGAGTGTACACACAACCTGATGGTGTGGATCGTGAGGAAACGTCCCGAGGTGATAACGTTCCTCACACTCCTGATGGGAAAGCTTCACTGCTTGGTGGAGAAGTCCTGACGCTGCATATTTACATGCAGGGCAGAGTGAGAAAGCCACCAGGTACTAACACCGTCCATCATGCTGCACAGGGCTGAGGTGTGTGTGTGTGTGTGTGTGTGTGTGTGTGTGTGTGTGTGTGTGTGTGGGGCTTTGCCTCGTGCTCAGAGGGAATAAAGTTTCATGAGCAGCAGATGGTGACTTCAATGGCCCAGTGAGACTCCAGATCATAAACATCACACTGACGTCTCTCTTTATTCCTCCAGAAAGAAAAGGACATCACTGCGTCATCACAGCCACAGGACACAAGCTTCTCTGCTAATTGGATCTTTTGTTTATGCCACATTTAGTCCATTCAACTTTATTTCTATAGCACCAGATCATTGCAAACATTACCTCAATGCACTCCTCACATAGAGAGCAGTTACACAGAGCCAACATCCTCCCATGAGGACGCACTGGGCCACACACACACCGAACCAGCTCAGGCACCACCGGCCTCAAGGTGGGCGGCCATCTGCCTCCACCCGTTGAGAGAGAGAGAGAGAGAGAGAGAGAGAGAGAGAGAGAGAGACGCAGAGAGACACAGCAACAACGATAACAGAAGTGTGAGTAATGATATGAGAGCAGACTCCATCTCTACAGGACCAAAGTAGAGTTAGTGAAATGCATTGATCAGATGGGAGGAGGAGAGAGGAGCTCAGTGCATCATGGGAAGTTCCCCAGCAGCCTATAGCAGCATAGCTCTTGGCTGGTCCACGGCAAGAGACACGGCAAAGTGTGTTTCCTTGAACAGGATGTGGCACGGGGCTCCTGGGGGTCAGGCAGGTTCAGCTGTAGACCGGGGAGGTCAGGATTCCTGTTGGGTTTGAAACTATAAAGCTTCAAGTAGCATAAGGGAGCTAAACACCGGCATCAGCACGTTCACTACCAACCACAGCATCATGAGGGAGATACAGCAGAAACACACTGCATACAAAAGCAAAACCTGGGACAAAAGATGGAGAACTAAACTCCAGGCAAAGAGCAACTGGGCTACAGGGAGATAAACACAAATACAGGAGGACAAACACCTGGAGTTTACTTTACATGTCCCTGTAGGTTCAGAGGACACTTCAGATAGAAATACAGACACACCACCACAGATGGAGACACACACACATGTTCTAAGACAAATACTTCATAGGACAATACACAAGTATTTAAACTAGAGAGTGATCAGATGGTTCCACTTTAAACCTCTGTGTTTTGTTTCCTGTCTTGTCCATTTCTCCAAGAACAGCAGAGTGAGAGTGAAGGTGTTTCTGCAGCACCGTGCAGTCGACCTGCAGAAACACCTGAGATTAGAACGTGATGATGTCACTGTGTCTCTGTGTCACACAGCAGGAATCAGCCTGAGCACCAATCATCACCGGCTCAGCCTGATTCTATTCCACCAGACTATTAAACTCAAAGTGAGGCATTCTGGAGAGGAGAACCATCTGTTTCATTAAATGTGTTTTATTCTCTCCTTATTGAGTCAAAGCACCGTCGTTTCAAATCCATCTGCATCTACAGCTGAATCACCAACCAAAGCAAACAGATTCACTAAACATGCAGAGACAGTGATCGCTGTCACAGGGCTCATAGGGATGATGTCATCTTCAGTAAATCAATAGAAAGTGATGTCTGAAAGGTAAAAAGATGTTAGAATCCCTAAACCCCACAGCATGGTTAGGTGTAGGTGTGTCTGATGTCATGCAGGGTTTGGAGGCTTGTGTGTTGGGGTGTGATGTGGCAGACGGGAGGCGGGGGGGGGGGGGGGGGGGGGGGGGGGGGAGACAGAGAAAGACAGAGCAGCGAGGGTTTGACCAGCTGACCTTCTGCAGGTCCGTCCTGCCTGAGCATCCATCTGCTCTGCTGGCTGTCCTCTTACCAAAGGCAGCCATATTAAAGACAACTCAGCAGGCTGATACAAATGGACTGATGCAGGTTTAGCACTTTATTCCACAGCTAGAGATCCTGACATCTTCTGGGTAAACTGTCATGAAATAGCTAGTATGAGAAGAGGAAGTAAGTGTTTGGGATTTGCTCTCTTGCTGCCATCTTGTTCCTATGGGACCTTACTGACTAAATAAAGGAGAACTACACATCTGGATGTACAATAAGCGTTCATGTTATTCCCTTTAAGGTCTGAAGTTGTGGATCATACTGAAATAAATGGATCATGACTACATTTATAACGCTGTAGCAGAAGTAATTGGACTCCAGTCTTGTACTGACATGAGAGCTTTATGATACTGAATACTCAAAGAGACTGAACTCCTTCCTGAGCCCTCTGGTTAACACTGCAACAGCCTCCCACCTTTCCTCACACAAACAACCGACAGCTACTCAGCTTTAGGTCCTAAACACAGAAGCCTCTCGCCTCTTGCCTCTCGCCTCTCGCCTCCCGCCCCTCTCGCCTCTCGCCTCTCAGCCTCTCAGCTCTCCTAACTTCTCTCTGTGTGTTTGTTGCTGGAACAGAAGCCCTCCCACCTCTTCTTTCCCGTGGGTGAGTCATGAAGCGCGGTCACACAGAGCTCCTGGACAGTGGGGTGCCGGTTCTGTCCACCAGCTGCTGCATGGCGGTCCAATCTGCTCTGAGATTGGCCTGCCAAGTCCCAGTTGGAAGACATCTGCTGGTCCATTTATCTGTTGCCCCTCGTACTGCCAACCAATGTAACAGGCTCACTGTTGTTGGAGACACACACACACACACACACACACACACACACACACAGGGTAAAGATGTATACAGCAGTCTTTTATTCATCCTCATACTACACATGAACAATGAAGCTAAATTGTGAGCAGACTTTTTTGTTATTGTTGCTTTTAGCTTTTAATAAACTCAGATGTCTTGTTTGTCACAGCCAGGAGGCAGCTGCATCCAATTGCCAACTTGACTGCAGCACCATCTATTACCTACAGTACACAGACAGTCAAGTCCACCAACCACATTATATGAAAGTGTTAATAACTTTGACTACACGCTTAATCCATCTCTCCCCAACACACACCGACACACACACCAGGCCCACGTGGTCACAGAGCCACATGTTGTAGTGATGCCGTGTCATCCTCAGTGATATGGACGGGGAGTTTCAGGCTGTTTGCTTTGATCAGACTCTTAGTTTGGCCTCGACTGAGGCCGTCACACTGCCAGGTCAACTCCATGTGGCAAGGACAACCAATCACATGCATGCATGCAGCTGGATCTGAACTAAACTGTGCTGACAGCAGTTGAATGGCGGCCATGTTGGGAGCTCTGCTCTGCCGTCTGATGAGATTTGGTTGAACAGTTCGCTCACCTGGACCAGATGTTGGGCCACTTTTACTGCATTTATTGCAATTTGCCTTCATTTAATATCTAAAGGCTTAATACAAAACTTAACTATTTAAAATCCTGTTCCAAAACGCAGATTTCCCCTTTCCTGAGCCAGAAGAGCCTGCAGAGATCCATCATCCCAGCGTGTGGAGCCAGGGGAACAGAGTGAACGTTCATTTTAGTGAGAACAACACCAATGTGAGTGCTCAGCTGCAGAGGCTCCTGAAGCACCAGAGGCCAAAGGTGAGGAGGACCTTGGCCGTTTACACACAACAGCTTAGTCCATCAACCATAAAGTCTGTGCTCTCTTATCACATCATAACGTTTAGGAGGGAGACGCTCTAGTAGATAACTGGAGCTGCAGTTATTGTTATGATTGGCCAATCAGAATGAAGAACGCCAGCTTTGCTGTCCTATAGCACCAAAGATCATAGAACATCTATCACAAGTCAGTGATCTTATGGACTCTATAGATACAAACAGAAACAGAACTCTTCATCCTTCAGATGTTGACACACTCCCTCTTCTTCATTGTTCCTCTTGATGAGCTGATTTGCATCTAATCAGTAACTAAGGAGGGCTCAGACTGGGAGAGAGGAGAAACCTTTGAAGCAATAAAAGTACAAAACAGAGCATTAATATCAAATAGCTCCTTAATGAGATCCATCTGGTGTGGTTCAGGTTTATAATGTGACATCACTGTGAGAGTGAGGAAGACTTCTGTCCATCGCTATCACTAACAATGATGAAGGTCATGCTGAGGGGGAGGAGTTTGTTTGTAATGATGTAAATACTTTGTGTTTTCACTGTGGATCAAAGCTCAGAGCGCTTTGATAGAATGCTGTGTGATTCTCTTTCCTGCATGTCTTCATGTTATCATGGAGCTTCTGTGCTCCTGGGCTCTCGGCCCTCTGTTGGGTTTTCATGCAGGTTGTTAGTGAGGCTGTGGAGGCGTGACCTCTGGACTGAGTAGGCTACACACCGCACACACACACACACACACACACACACACACACACACAGTTATATAACGGGCACAGGTGCACTTTGTTCTGATAGAAAGCCGGAGTGTGTGGAAACAGCCAGATTAAACTGGAGGAGGAAACATGACACACACACACACACACACACACGGACACATGATGAGACTCAAACACATATAGAAGGATCACATAAGATATACACTGATAAAGTATAATGTATCAATAATTAATCATTAATGCAGCTATGATGAATAATGAAGCAGCCTGTGTTAGCTTCAGCAAACTGCAGGTGAACCTATGAAGATAAACAGCTGTTAGTGACCCACTTTGCCCCCCAGAGAGACACACACACACACACAGACACAGACACACACACACACGCACACACACATAAACACACACACACACACAGACAGACACACGCACACACACACACACACACACAGTACGTTATCTGGGCCTGCGCATTAAGGTGTTCGTACAGGGGGTTTATTATTTCCTGAGTTTAATCTCTCGGGACCCATCAGGCTCAGCTCCAACCTCGTTGTCGAGTCAGACAGACAGACCCCTCCACCTCTTCTCCGGACACACAGACATGTTCCCTAGATATAAGACTTTATCCCGGTAAACACCGTCAGCGCAGCACACGGCCATGACAGCCTGACAGGCTAAGCTCAGGGACGTATAGCTGCATATAGTTAGGCTCCTCCCCATGGTTCCCCCCGGGTTCTCCTGCGCGTGAAAGTTTGGGACACTTTGATTGACAGTTAAAGCTGTAAACACTCCAGGGCAACATGGCGGAGGAGCAGCAGTATGAGAGCATCGTGATCGGAGCGGGAGTGCAAGGCTCCTTCACCGCGTACCAGCTGGCGAAGAGGGGGAGGAAGACTCTTCTCCTGGAGCAGGTCTGAGCAGAACCACAACCACTGCGACCACCAACACACACACACACACACACACGCACACACACACACACACACACACACACACTGGTCTAGAGTGTCTAATAATCCAAAAATATTTTGTCTGTGTTATTTTTGTTATTCTGCATTCTAAAGAATTAAAGTTTTATTCATCAGAATTGGAGAATTTTGCAACAATCTCAATCAATACGTTTGTCATTTTCAAATATATATTTACAGGATTTTAAATATAAGTTGTGCCATTTTGATAGAGTGGAGAAACATCTCGGATCAATCTAAAGCATTATTATTATGATGATGACGTCATATTCCCGGGAGGAACGTTTCCTGTCCCGTTAGCTAACGGACTCGCGGCTTTTCGTATCCGCTTGGGCGCGCGGGCCCACGGGGGTTCGAGTGACGTATGCTCGGTCATCGTTGGGCTCGCGCGAGGCTCAGCGCGCTGAGTGAATCAGGTTCTCCTCTGATAATAATAATAATAATATGGAGACTGAGAAAGCTCTAATGCTGGGACGGGAAACTCATTAGAGGAGCTCAGAGGGAATAAACCTCTGCATTACATTACATTACGATCATTTGGCAGACGCTTTTATCCAAAGCGACTTACATTACATTACCCTTCGCAGAGGGGGGAGCAATTGAGGGTTAGGTGCCTTGCTCAGGGGCACCTCGGCAGGGACTCGAAGCTCTACCCACTGAGCTATGCTCCATGATACCACAGACAATCATTGTCCTGAATGTTGTAGCTCTAGGTTGTAGATGTGAAGTCTTTATTAAATGTCATAATGGACCCAAAGTTTAGTCTTTCTTATTTTACCAATGTGGCATTTCTTCATTTCTCCTTGTTGCTTTAATCTTAAAGTTTGTGTCTATTAAAGTCTCTTAAACACCACAGTGACAGTATAGTGTCATAAAGTGAACACCTGAACATAACAGGCATCATAAAGATGGTTAGTATGGAGGCTGTAGTGTGTGTGTGTGTGTGTGTGTGTGTGTGTGTGTGTGTGTGCCTGTGACCTTTCAACTTACACTTACAAAACCAGTGCAGCAGTTCTTGTGAAACATAAACCCTTCCAGATGTGTATCTGTTGCCTGTATATGTTTATGACATAATGATCTGTGCCAACAGAACATTCCATTCTGGTAGACATTGTTCCACTTCCCCGACACGTAGACTCATAAAGTCTGCCTGGTGTCCTTCCTGAGCTGTGACTCCTCTCTGCCTCTCTGCTGCCTGGTGTGTGTGCTGATGTGGCACATCTGGCCCGTGTGCTGCTGCCTCCTCTTGGCTCCGTCTCCCTGTGTGTGTCCGTGTGTTGTGTTGTTCTCAGTGTTATTCTCTGTGTAACCTTATGGATGTGGGGACTTTATGGAATGTCTCTTCTGTCCACATTATAACACGAGGTCATGGGTTTGATGTCTCTTGTTGTTCCAGCTGCATGTAAACACAGCAGCTCTCTTCTTTATCTTGTTCTGTCTGTATTCTGTGAACTCCCCTGATAAAGGCCTGCAGATCCCTCAGCCTGAAGCCCAAACTGTCCAAGGCGTCTGCTCTGAGTGTGTGGGTGTGTTTGGCACAATCATGTGTGTGTGTGTGTGTGTGTGTGTGTAGCTGTGTGTGTGTGTGTGTGAGAGAGTGTGTGAGAGTGTGTGTGTACTGCTGAGATGTGCTGATGCCAGTCTGCTCGCTCTTTTGGCCAAAGTTTCATCTTCTGCTTCTGTTCTTCTCTGTTTCTCTTCTGTAATGATGTGTCTGTTGTTTCTATTCCAAAATCTAAATTCCTCCATTTGTACCAAGTCCTTGAGTAAAACCCAGCTGTGATGTGTGTGTGTGTGTGTGTCCCCTGCAGTTTGTCCTGCCTCACACTCGAGGGAGCTCACATGGACAGACACGCATCATCCGCAAAGCCTACGAGGACGACTTCTACACCCGGATGATGGAGGAGAGCTATCAGCTGTGGGCTCAGCTGGAGAGGGAGGCCGGGGTCAGGCTGTACAGGTGAGAGAGGCCGGGGTCAGACTGTACAGGTGAGGGAGGCCGGGGTCAGGCTGTACAGGTGAGAGAGGCCGGGGTCAGACTGTACAGGTGAGGGAGGCCGGGGTCAGGGGTCAGACTGTACAGGTGAGAGAGGCCGGGGTCAGACTGTACAGGTGAGGGAGGCCGGGGTCAGACTGTACAGGTGAGGGAGGCCGGGGTCAGGGGTCAGACTGTACAGGTGAGAGAGGCCGGGGTCAGACTGTACAGGTGAGAGAGGCCGGGGTCAGGCTGTACAGGTGAGAGAGGCCGGGGTCAGGCTGTACAGGTGAGGGAGGCCGGGGTCAGGGGTCAGACTGTACAGGTGAGGGAGGCCGGGGTCAGACTGTACAGGTGAGGTAGGCCGGGGTCAGGGGTCAGACTGTACAGGTGAGCAGTGTCACACAGAGAGAAAAGCTTTTAAACTGAACACGACAAAAGCTTTGGCACAACACAGCTCTGTCACATTCAAGGTGCTGCAAACGCACAAGAGCAGCAACACAACTCAGTGTGCTGGAGTCATGAAGGCCTGACTGTCTCATTACCTGCAGCCTGAGTGAGTCACACACACACACACACACACACACAGAGCTGTTTCGTCTCAGTAAACCTCTGATCCTACTTTGTGTTTATAAAGATGACAGTGCCATCAAACCTGAGCAACCTTCAAGCAGCACTCTAAGCTTCCTGCTGGCTCTCCTCCCTCAGCACCGCCGCCTCACGTCACTAACAGGGTGCTGAATTGTAAATGGATTCATTCTGCATGTCTGAGGCTAATAGTTCACGCTCCTGAGCCCCGCCCACATAATGCTCCAGAGAGACCCCGTCTGCACACACAGCTCATGACGGATGGCTCCGGCTCTGAAGGCCACCTGTGTCCTTGGGCCGGCAAACAAAATGTCTGCATCACAATGAGAAATGTTGAGGCGCGGCCAGAGTGGATTTCTGGGGGCGGTGCCTCGTGCGTCTGTCGTTTCTCTGGCTGTTAGACAGATTAGCCTATGGACACGAGGAGCGGGAGCAGAGCTGCAGTCTGTGCCTACACACACGCAACCATCAACTCACCTCCTGCCACCAATCATGCTCTGTGACAGGCTGGAGTAGATGAGGTGTCATATTTATGATCCTACATGACCCTGCCTTCCTCTGTCTCACACACACACACAGACACACACACACACACACACACACACACACACACAGGAGACACAGTCATAAAGCTCAGTGATGAATGGCTGCAGCCGCTGCGTGGCGTTGTCTCTGCCTGGTGGCGGCTGACAGATGTTAGCGCCTTTGGAAAACACTGCTGCCAAAGGGCGAGTGGTCCATCTATCAGGCAGATTACTGAGTGAGACCCTGTGTTTCATGACCTCTCACTGTACGCCTCTATAACTTAGCACTGCAGACGCTGCTCCCCTCTCACTGCACTGGAGCGCTCACATCCATCCTGCACACGCTCTGTCTGGCTCTTCATGGGCTTATGGGGCTTTTTGAAATCCAACTCATGCTGGAAGATTCTCAGAAACCTAACAGAATTTGGTCTGAAAGGATGAAGGTCCACCCTGAAGAAGAGGCTGGCAGCTCCGTGTGTGACGATCCTGTGGTCGACCACAGAGATAGAGAAGGAAGAGTCCAGGGAGTGGAGCTTTAGAAACCCCCCTTATTGTTTCATACTGGATAGAGGAGGGGCTTTGATAGACGCAGGATGTGTGATGATCTCAGCTCCATACTGTGACCTCCATCATCACCCTGGAGTTCATACAGCTGTGTGAGTGTGCAGCACCTCTGAAGCTGCAGCCATGTTCTCTGTCAGAGGAGATGGAGCTGCTGCACCATGAAGGAGCTCAAGCATCAGCGCCCCTCAGTGACTCAGGGTCAGGAGGGAGCAGCAGCTCAGACTCTCACTGCTGCTTCAGTCCCAACACTCAAAAAGTGGAAAATAAAACCACATCACAACGTTCAACCCTGTGGAAGTGATTTGACGACACACACACACTGCCTGCACTCACAGCTTTGATTCATCACACCCTCTGACGTGCCTCACACACTCTGTCACCCATGTTGACCTCAGTCACCTCAGCACATCACAGCAGGAGGCTTGAGTTCATTTAGATCAGAGCAGAATCCACAGTGTGTTTATGTTCAATCCTCCACATTCTCCAGCCAATCAGTCTCCTTCTCTCTATCAGCTAGGAGTGATCAATCATTGTTTCAGCCTTTTGATGTTTCCCCACTCTTCTTCTTCATGAGATATTACACAAAGGAGACTTAATCTGGTCTGCATGTCATGATCCCATCTTAACTGTATTAATAACTCAGACTCGGTGAGGAGTTCCATCCCTGTGACATGAAACCATGGTTACTCTCCTGCAGCAGCTCACAGGCTGCCTGCCTCCATAACTCCGGCTCTTTGCTGTCCTTTGTCAGGTTTAATACTTTATTCAAGGTGCCAAGGGAGGAGGGGGGGGCAGGGTGATGTGAAACCTTGGTGATGGAGACCCTGAGCTGCCGACGCCCCGCTGCATGCAGGGAAAACAATTAACCAACAGCTTCATCCAAACCTCTACAGGCCGTTTATATGATCAAGCATGACAGACACTGAGGTCCAAACATGTCTCTGACACGTGTATAAGCAGTTTAAACCTCTACACTCACATGTGGAGCTCTGTTTGTCTTTGTCTCCATGTAATCAATCACAGAGACACAAAGCAGCTACTCAGAGGTTAAACTGAAGCAGCAGTGATTCTGGAGATTTCTGTGGAATTGCACAGACTTGGTTTATAGTGTTTATGTAAGTTAGGGCCTTCGCTCCTCATTTACCAGGAAGTGATCGTAGCAGAAATCCATTACAATCCATTTATTTCAGGGTGAACTTCTCTCTGAGGCAGTGAACATATTAGTCTTTAAGTTAGCATGTAGAGAGACATGTAGAGTCTTTTCCACACACGTGTCCTGGACTGTGTCGTGACTCTGTGAGGCTCCACTCTGCAGACTGAGGCTCCATGCAGGCCTGCTGTGACTCCACACGCTGCCACAAATGCTCCATCTTAAAGAAAAACCTAATGTGGAGGTCATGTCTGTGGGATGGAGACCGGACCTCCTCTGACACCTCAGCACGCCGTGTGAAGTGGGCAGGACTTCCTGTTTGGAAAGAATAATGGAGAGATGAAGTAATGTGTTGTGTAATGACTCTCCTGTATGTCGATGTCCCCCTGGCAGACAGACAGGCATGCTGGTGCTGGGACCTAGGGACAGTCAGGCTTACCAGAGGACCAAGGACACTCTGCAGAGGAACCAGGTCCCCACAGTGATCCTGACGCCTGAAGACTTCAGCCAGCACATCCCCCACGTCAACCTGACCCCTGGAGACGGAGCGCTGGTGGACACCACCGCTGGAGTGCTCTATGCTGACAGAGCACTCCGAGCTGTGCAGGTACAGAGCAACCGACACACACACCAGAGCAGAGCAGAGCAGAGCAGAGCAGAGCAGAGCAGCAGCTGCCCTGTAGAGTAACCAAGCATGAGAGCAGCAGATAAACTTCAGTCTGTCCTGACCCTCACGTGTCCAGCTGACCTAACGTCACCCTGCTGACACACACAAGCTCCTCAGCCTGGAAAGCCACCACAGATAATCAATAGCTCAATGATCAATCATAATATGGCAGCAGGCTCCATGTGTGGGAGGAGTCTGGGTGGCAGCAAACTGGGACTGAAGCCAAAAACAAACCTGTCCTGGTGCTAAGGTCACGGATCAGGATCAGACTGGACAAGCAGAGAGGCTCAGGGGGTGGAGCTACCAGGGGGCGGAGCTACCAGGGACCGGAGCCACCAGGGGCGGAGCTATAAGGGGGTGGAGCTATCAGGGGGTCATTTCCTCGAGCAACAAAGTGAAGAAGTGGAGGAGAAGACCAGGGAAGATGTTCAGTCAGCACACGCACACACACACACACACACACACACGCGCACACACACACACACGCACGCACGCACGCACGCACGCACGCACACACACACACACACACACACACACACACACACACACACACACACACACAGAGGATAATGGGTCATGTAAAGTTAATGGCTTGTGCAGTTTGTTTGTACTGTAGTTGTATCTTATATAAATGGAATCTAACATTAGATTGCGTTTTTTTTCCACAGTAACATTTAAAGGTCAAAACACAAACATTAGAAAGGAAGACATTAAGTCCTATAGAATAGAGCAGCAGTCTTGAATGATGTCATTATGTTCAGATATGATGTCATTTCCTCTCATAAGCATAGATTTAAAGCATCACACTGTGATTTTACAACTTAAACATGAGTCCGTCTGGTTCAAGTCCACAGAACAACACAAACACACCAAGCAATGAAAGACTAAAGAAGCTAAACATTTACAGATTCCTTCTCAAACCTGAACAGAGCGGAGAGAAGAGAAGGAGGCTGAGAACACTCAGATATGGAGAATCCAACATTTCTCATTGTTTCATTCTCTTAACCTAATAATAGCTGGGAGCAGGAAGGAGTCTGAGCCATAAATCCCCATCACTGGCCTGCCTGTGTGGGGCTCGGAGGAGGCGGTGGAGGAGAACACACACACACACACACACACACACTCTCCCTCTGAGCACGCCTCTGTTATTCCAGCATGGTGCAGTTCTCATCTGACTGCACAGATTGTTGAGGCCTTTGTCTGGAGCGGTAGTTTGTTATGAATGAGAGTTTGCAGTGACGTGTGTTCACTTTAATGTGCCGTCTCCATGGCGCTCCTGTTGCTCTGTCAGCTCTGCCTTCATCTTCCTCTCTCTCTTTGTGCAGCTGCAGACGGATGAGAGATGTGAGGACGCAAAGAAATCAAGCTCCGCCGCTGTGGTTTCTCCAGGCGGAGCTTCAGGTCACTTTATGGCGCCCATTTCTATTGGATCGCTGCCAAATAAAGATGCATTTAAAACACTTCCATTTACAATTACATGCAGCTGCAGAATGAATGGACATTTGGCAATTCTGTAATGTGCAGACACGCTGACCCACCGCACGCAGCAAAGCCCCGCCTCCTCCTCCTCCTCCTCCTCCTCCTCCTCCTCCTCCTCTTCCTCAGCAGAGATGATATTGTCTTTCCTCCTCTCCCTTTATTAAACTTCCAGGGGCAGTTCCAGAAGTTGGGCGGAGTAATAAAGGATGGACAGAAGGTCACAGACATCGAGTCTGGAGCCACGGTGACCGTCTGCACCTGCACAGGTGTTTACAGAGCCCAGAGCCTGGTGCTCACAGCTGGACCCTGGACCAACACCCTGCTGGCCCACACAGGCCTGCACATCCCACTGCAGGTAGGAAGGCCCCCTGCTGGCCCACATGTGCTACTACATCAGAGACCTTCATGATCCTGGACCCCCACATTAGGATCCATGTGTTTACATCAAATATGAGCTGATCTGGACTTTTAAGAGGAAACTGCCTGCCTCCTAAATGAATCTAAACTTGATAAAAGCATCAAAGGATCTACAGCACTGAACTGCTCAAGGTCACGTGAGCTCAGTGTAGATCTGCTCTAGCTCTATAGCTCTATAGCTCTACAGCTCTACAGCTCTGTAGCTCCATAGTGATGAGTCAACTCTACTACTTTCTGATTCTATATTCTATATTTTATATTTTGATAGTCTCCCAGTTGCATCATTCCCAAACAGAGAGCAGATCAAGCAGGAACCAGAGCGGCAGCAGCAGCAGCAGAGCAGCAGCAGCTCCTCTCTATATTTAAACAGAATGCAGCTCCAGGTCTGAGTCAGCAGAGCAGCAGCGTCTCCCAGCCTGAAAAGAGAAGCTGATGGGAAAACAAGCAGACAGCTGTTAAGAGTGGAGAATTGGAGTTAGTATTGGAATTGCATTATTCAGGCTCGCAGCAGGCCGGGGGGGCTGGGGGGGGGGGGCGCCACGGCTGAGCGAGCGGCTAGAAAGACGCACGCTCCCAGCTCATTGGCTCGCTGGAGCGCCGCCGTCTGAATCTTTATGGACCCTGGAAATGAGCGCACGAGCGGTTAGTTCATTACACACAGAGCTCCTGAACAATGTGTCCTTATTACCGCCGCTCGCCCCTGGATGTCATTTGTACGACGCTGTGTACATTTCATTAAATCCTCATTCTCACCTCGGCACAGAGGAGCCACTTTTGTAATTGCATTTCTATTAAACAGATAAATGGAGGAGGAGCTGATCTGTGTCCATGTTTGTGTTTGAAGGTTCAGGCTCTATTGATCCTGACAGCTGAGGGAGAAGCTTCATCATCCTGAGGGTTAAAGAGTGCAGTATTGATCATATCTGTAATAAATATCAAATGATGAATCTGCATGACATCATCACATCAGAGGAGTTCACACTTAACAAGGAGCTAGGAGAGAGGAGAGGAGAGGAGAGGTGAGGAGAGGATCTGTGTGAGCCCCAGAGGAAGGTCAGTTATATATGAGTGATTCAATCAGCAGAACCCCTTCTCCCCTGATGATGAACCGATCCTCCCTGAGCCTCCTCTCCCTCTGTGGAGTCGTTAAGTGCTTCCTGTTTCCTCTCCTGCAGCTCCTGATTTCTGGCTCCATTAATTGTAAAGCTCAACAATGAAAACAATCTCAGCATGTAGTTCATCCCAGCGTGTTTGTCTTGTTACGTGTAATGAGCCGAGTCGCTTTAATGTCCACTAAAGGGAGTTTAGACTTAAAAGGGTTCGTGAAGATGGAATCATCTGGGGGGAAATTACATCCAAACTCGCTCACTGGGGTTGTTTGTTTGTAGATTTGAGGACTTTCACTTTGCCAGGACGTCACATCATGTCCACCTGAGGTTCCATGTCAAACCCACACACATTCACAGCACCTACCTAAGTTGATAACTTCATGTAGAGTAACTTTGAGGGGTTTCTCCACATCGTATAGTGTTCTGTGGTTCTATAAGGCTTCTATAGACTATGGGTCCACTCCTATGGCCTGTGTTTCTCCTTAAGGGCATTAAAACTCCACAAACTTAGCCTAGCTGCCCTGTCATGTCTCTGAACTCTCCACTTGTCCTTTGCCTCCCTCACTGTAGGTGTTGAGGATCAACGTGTGCTACTGGAAGGAGAAGGTCCCTGGATCGTATGACGTGAGCGGACGCTTCCCCTGCTTCATCCAGCTGTCCAGCAAAGACTCTGTGGAGCACGTCTACGGCCTCCCGTCCAACGAGTACCCGGGCCTGATGAAGGTGTGTGACAGTCTGATCCTACACACACACACACACACAGGGACAGATCTGGACTCAACACAGACTTTATAAATCCAGACTTCATTGAAACACCGTCTCTGCTGTCTCACTGTCGTATTGGTTGTGTTGTGTGGTTGTGTGGTTGTGTTGTTGTGTTGTTGTGTTGTTGTGTGGTTGTGTTGTGTGGTTGTGTTGTGTGGTTGTGTTGGTTGTGTTATGTGGTTGTGTTGTTGTGTTGGTTGTGTTATGTGGTTGTGTTGTGTGGTTGTGTTGTTGTGTGGTTGTATTGTGTTGTTGTGATGGTTGTGTTATGTGGTTGTGTTGTTGTGTTGGTTGTGTTATGTGGTTGTGTGGTTTTGTTGTTGTGTTATGTGGTTGTGTGGTTTTGTTGTTGTGTTATGTGGTTGTGTTGTTGTGTTGGTTGTGTTATGTGGTTGTGTTGTTGTGTGGTTGTGTGATTGTGTTGTGTGGTTGTGTTGTTGTGTTGTTGTGTGGTCGTGTTGGTTGTGTTGTGTGGTTGTGTTGTTGTGTAGTGGCAGCCAGCAGGAGCTCACAGTCTAACAGGAGAACACATGCAGGGAAGGACAGATGGTGATGTCACTTTGAATTTATTCTGTATGAAACGTTCACCGGTCTGACTGAAGGTCCAATATTCAGACCGTCTGACTCAGAGCCTGGAGTGAGGGAGAGGAGGAGGAAGCAGAGGAGACTTTGAGTTAGAAAGTGGAGATTTGTCTGAATGTTTTCTGATTCTTAACAGGAACTGAAAAAGCTCCTTTTATCTCAAAGTCCTCTCTCTGTGTGTGCGTGTGTGTGTGTGTGTGTGTGTGTGTGTGTGTGTGTCTCAGATCTGACTGCAGAGGCTCATCAAAGTCTCTCATCTTCCTCTTCTCCTCATCACCTCTACAGATGTCTCAAAGTCACGATGTCGCCCTTTAAATGAAAATGTTTCCAAACGCCTCCTGTTTAAACTCCAACATAGTGACTCCCAGCATCATAAACATCTGGATGTGTCTGTGTCAGCTACGATCACAACAGGAAGTTCTGAGCAGCGTCTGTCTTCTGTGCGTCCAGGTTTGCTACCACACGGGCAGTGAGACAGACCCGGACAACAGGGACAGACAGACAGACAGGTCCGACATCGACACGGTCCGCCGCTACATCACTCGCTGTTTCCCGGGCCTGATCCCCGAGCCGGCGGTGGTGGAGAGCTGCATGTACACGGTCAGTACCGGCGTCTGTGGCACCTCAGGTTGAGCCTCCCTCACGCAGCTGAGTGGCTGCTGTCCAAACACACAACACACAACACACAACACACAACACACGGGCTCATCAGGCCAAATATGGAGATCTGCACAAACAGAAAATGATCCTGACAGGTTAAAGGTCGGGAGAAACAAAGGAGACGTCCTCATATGAGGACGTCTCCTTTGTTTCTCCCCGACCTTTAACCTGTCGTCCTCATGTCGGGACATTTAGCAGATAGCAGACAGAAATGAACTCTTTACTCTTCACTGTGTCGATACATTTGACCCTTTGTTGTGTTTGATAATTATTAGGTCCCAAAGAGACAGGAAGATTTAAAAATACATACAAAATAAATGTCTGGGTCTCAGGAGGAAATAAACATTTTTAGTCTCATTCTTATTTGAATTCCAGAAAATATCAATCAAGTGGGTGTTATTTGTGTTTGGTTTGTTCTTTTAGATGTGAATCAGATTAAATTCATCTTATCAGGATCACACAAACATTTATTTACATCTATTCTATGTGTGTGTGTGTGTGTGTGTGTGTGTGTGTGTGTGTGTGTGTGTGTGTGTGTGTGCAGTCACCTGTCCTTCAGATCTTATAAACACAAATCCCTTCACATGTGTAGATGTTAGTGTTCCCCTGAGGATGATCCCTGAGAGTTTGGTCCCTACATGTTCTCCTCACATGTCAACATGAGAACACCAACACGTGTCCTCATGTTGGTCCCCAGAAGATGAACCCATGACTCAGGCTGTTCATGTTCTCCAGAGGTTGAACCCTTTCTATGAGCTGCCCTCCGGGACCAACATTGCACACACACACACAGTTCCAGACTCTGAGGCGGCACGCTGGCATGAAAGTGCAGGCATGTTGTCAAGGAGACGAGCCTGTTTGATTCCTGCCCTCCCCCGGGTCTCAGCTTCAGTCTGAGCCTGGTTCAGCTTCTGAAAAGAGAAGAATCAGTCAGTATAGTGTCGACTGTTTGATCCAAACCTGAACTCAACCAAACAACCACGCAAACAAACACACAAACAAACAACCACACAAACAAACAAACACACAAACAAACAAACAAACAAACACAGCCCTGGACTCCAACATGACCTGTGTGAGGCAACATGAAGGCTCATCATCATCTGAGGAAGATAAACTGACTTCACAGCAGCTCACCTTATGGCTCCAAGCATTCACAGGTGTGTGTGTGTGTGTGTGTGTGTGTGTGTGTGTGTGTTGTCATTCTGCCCTCTGGCAGCACAGCGAGCAGCTTTTATCACATCACACACTGAAGCTCCAGGAAACATCATTTGTGTGTCCTTGTCCAATGCCACTGAATCCAAACGTCACGGCTCCTCCTCACTCAACCACCAGTGTTTGTTCAAACATCTGTGAGTCTCAGAAGAGGACGGAATTAGACAAGCGCCTTTATTTAACACATTCTATCTCCAGCCTTTCACTCAGTGTGAGGACAACAATGGGATTCACTCACTCAAAGGCCACATGGCTACAAAGGAGAGAGTGTGTGTGTGTGTGTGTGTGTGTGTCTTTGTCAAATGGATTCAAGGACAATCTGCTCTGCTCCCTTCACAAAGCATGTCCCTATGTAGTGGAGGAGGAGGAAGAGGAGCACTGAGACCTTCAGAAACTCCAAGATCTCTGCTGAGCACTTTAGACGTATTTGAACGACTCACAATGAGTTCAGACCGAATCAGCGTCTAAAGGCTGAACTCTATAAAGTCTATAAAGACTGAAGGTCAACCGCAGCTCTGTTCTGCTCTGTATCCTCTCAGCTTCATCCTGGTGTCTCACATCTTCCTGGTTCTTCTCCTGCAGGTCACTCCAGACCGTCACTTTGTTCTGGACCGCCACCCCGACCACAGCAATATCGTGATCGGAGCAGGATTCTCAGGTACAAACAAAACTAAATCTGTGTGTAAGGATAAAGGTCAGCTTTACCTCCAGCTGGGTCCCCCCCCCCACACACACACACACACACACACACGTCCATCATGCAGAGAGAGAGAGAGACGCACAGAGAGGCACAGCAACAACACAAACTCACACAGCAAGCTAGGCCCCACTGACCAGGCTGCACACACAAAGGTCAAAGGTCGGCTCTGCCTGTCGTGGCGTAAAGATCACATCGGGAGTCTTCACAGCTGCAGGTCTTCAGGTTGATCCTCTCCTTTGACTCAGGAGCTGGCCCCTTATATGATGTGCTACAGTGTGTGGTAGTTCATTTAGATGCTATAGACTCAGGTTCTCTGAATGCATCCTGGTTCTTTACCCCTCATGGCGACAACAGGAAGTGCGCCCTGATCCGTGTGCCTCTCCTCTCCTCCTTTGATCACAGAAACATTTGTCTCCATTTCTTTGCTGCAGAGTTAAATAAGAAGATAACAAAGTTCAGGCTCAGATAAAAGAAGCTGAGGATTAAAGAGAAGGTCAGCAGACTCATGAATGACTGAGCTGAGTGAAGAGGAGACACATTCAGAGGAAGATGAAGATGAGGGGACATTTTGACTTTGGTTATAAAGACAAAGTATAAAGCAGAAAAGAAGATCCTGTCTGACCTCCTGATTCTTCTGTGGATCTGTGTGTGTGTGTGTGTGTGTGTGACCTCCACAGCTACACACACACACAGGTCTGCACTCACATCTGTGTCAATGATGTCGGCTCCAAACAGGAAGCTTGACTTTGTAACGCTCCATGTTTGAAGTTCAACCTGCTGACCTTTCATGACCTTGAAGTCACCACAGACTGGTGTCGTCTCTCTGAGCCGCCTTCACCGCTGACTGATCTGATAAAGATAATGACCAAACAAGTAAACAACAACACAGACGTGTGTGTGTGTGTGTGTGTGTGTGTGTGTGTGTGTGTGTGTGTGTGTGTGTGTGTGTGTGTGTGTGTGTGTGTGTCTTCAGAAAGGACCAGTAAATGAAAATGTCACAAGACAAAGAGCAGAAAGTTCAGAGTCTGGCAGCTCGGACACCGGAGGAGAGCAGATGAGCTGTGACACACACACAGACACACACACACACACACACACACACACACGGCACTATGCTCCAGATGAACAGGAAGAAAGCTCTGGAGGGATTCAGACAAAGAGCTCACGATTGGTGTGTGTGTGTGTGTGTGTGTGTGTGTGTGTGTGTGTTTGTGTCATTCTTTTCATTCCAGAAAGAGAGTGATAGAGAAAGAAAGAAAGATAGAGAAGATAGAGACACACAGAGAGGCACAGCAACAACAGAGTACAGGTGTAAACAGGACTAAAGATATTAATGCAGATAGCAGGACAGGGTCTTCATCAGTACAGGACAGGGTCTTCATCAGTACAGGACAGGGATCCACAAGAACCTGAGAGACCTGAGAGAAGACTGCATGATGCATTCAGGGACATCAGGAGGTTTGAGCTGCTGTCTTAACTTTAATGAGATGTTATTGTCCAGTGTGAAAGGTGAGACGCTCACATTCATGTTATTCTGTCATTAACCTGGCCCCTGAAGGCACCACCGCCTCTCTCTCTCTCTCTGTGTTACCTTCAGTGTCTCCTGGCACTTTTCCATCTCTGCAGCCGCGTCCTTCACCTAATTAGATCTGTAATTAATATCCTGCATGCAGAGGAGCGAGCGGGCCGGATAACAAGATCCTTTATTACTCTGCTGGGTCACAGAGGTCAACCTCCTGCTGGGCTCTCACACACACACACACACACACACTCACACACACTCACACACACACACACACACACACTCACACACACACACACTCACACACACTCACACACACACACACACACACACACACACACACACACACACACACACACACTCACACACACACACACTCACACACACACACACACACACACACACACTCACACACACACACACACACACACAGAGCTGTTTAGGGCCACAAAGGTAACATTACATTTAACAGGAAGGCCGATGTCTAACATAAAGAAATAAGAGCCGGCACTCAGAGGTGAAGTTAGTTTGATCTGTGTTTGTGTTTAAAGCTTTAAGGAGCTCAGCAACACTCTGAGCTTCTCTGTGTTTGTATTTAGTGTGAGTGTATTAAAGGCACTTTGCCTTCAGACATTCAGTCATAACTTAACTGCAGTCTGCAGCCACAGAGACTAACAGGAAATATAAAGCCTGAATAAACAGAGAACTTTGTGGAGTTCTCCCCAGTGGAGGACAGACAGGACTGGACTTCAGCTGAAACACTGGGATCCTTTAAGGACCACATATTCAAAGGAAATGTTCCCGTCCTCACATAAAGACGATGGAACCCCAGAGGACACAGAGACGTCAGGCAGAGACGACAGGCCGAGACTCCAGCAGGGCAGCAGACTGACAGGCGGGGAACCCAAGTGTGTTCCTGAGCTGAACAGGGTTTTAATGTGAGGTTCAACTGTGAAGGAGGAAGCAGAGAACTCATGAGAGAACCTGAAGGTCACCAGAGGAGCCCTCAGCAAACATCTGGAGCCAGAGATGCAGCTGTAAGTCAGCTGACTGAAGTGTGTCAACATCATGACATCACTCATATCTGCAGAACAGAGGAATCGTCTGCACGCTCTTTGAGTTCACAGCATTGATCCATGCTCATGAAGGAAGTGTGATAAACATCTGTGTGTTCTAATCAGACAGGAAGTGGCTGTGGCGTATAGGAGAAGTTCCCTCAGCTTCAGAACGCTGCCTTCCTCCTTCACTACACACATTTGTCATCAAAGGCCAACACAAGCGCTTTAAAGCGAGTACTGGGGTTACCATGGTTACAGTGTCCCCCTGTGAGCCGGGCCGGTCTATTGAGGTTTTTCCATTCTGTGATGAGATGAAAACACACGTGGACACAAACCGTCAGAGCTTTTACACTTCAAAGGCCGGCCGGATCCACAGGAGCTGAGACCTTTGTGCTGCAGGCCTGCGTCCAGCGTGACGCTCAACATCTGCCTCTCTGGCCTCAGCAACAAGCACACACACACACACACACACACACACACACACACACACACTCTCTCTCATTCAGCCATGACACAAACAACAACAACAACAGGACCAAGCTGCCTTCATTCAGCTCTCTGTCTCCAGATGTTCACTGATGCCTCTGCTCCTCTTCTATTTCACTCATATGAGGTTCAATCAGACACAATGTGTGAGTCAGACAAAGAAGCAGGACAGCTCAGCTTCTTACAGGATGATGATCAGAAGGTGCAGGGCCATTATGACTCAGACTCAGCTGACAGGTTAGATGCTGCTGCTGACTGTAATGACTTTTCTTCTGCAGGTCACGGCTTCAAGTTTGGCCCGTTGGTGGGAAAGCTGCTGTGTGAGCTCAGCCAGGGAGACCTGCCCTCCTACGACCTCTCACCTTTCAGGATCACACGCTTCCAGGCTAAGTCTAAGTCGTCCTTGTAAAAGCTCCGGGCTGCGGATGAAACATTAATGGAACATCAAAGGAGCTGAAGAAGGAAATTGAAGGCTGCGACCAATAAATCCAGACGCTTCCTGCTTGTGTTTGTTTGTGGCTCAGGTTGTTCAGACTGAGGACAGAGAGAGGAAAGCTCTTAGGCCACAGAGACCAGTTTGGTGATCTGAGTGCTCAAAAAGAAAGAATCCATTAGAGAGGGATGAAGTATTAACATGTGTGTAACTCCACACACTGCCTCTGTGTGTGTGTGTGTGTGTGTGTGTGTGAGGCGTCCTTATCAGCGGTTGAACATGTGTGAAAGCTATCTGGATGATTCCTGTCACCAGAGCAGCACAGAGCGGCCCATGGAGCGACATCGCTGGCATATCAAGTGCTGCTTTCTATTCATTGTTTTGTTTGGTTTGTGCACGGTTCACAGTGATGTCATCCCCAGAGCTTCACCACAACAATATAGGAAAAGGAAATGCACAGGTTCTGATGAGAGGAGGAGCAGAGAGAGAGAGAGAGAGAGAGCGGCTCAGAGAAGTGAACCTTCTCATGTCTGAGCAGAATCATCCAACATCAACACAACTAGACTCCACATCATCACGCTGTCGTCAACTCAGCCATTTGTAACAAACGGTAATAAAGCAAACCTATAATCTGACTGGCTTGTATGATTTCCCGCCTCGCTGCGTCTCCCATTGTCGCCTTCCCGGCGTCGGCCATTTTGCCAACAAGCTCCACAGTTAAAAAGACATCAGCCGCTGAGCCGTTAGCGGCGGCGGCGGCGGCGCTGCCAGCTGCACGCTCAGACTTCAGCGGTGGCCCGGTGCCTGGATCCATTTCCCTCTGTACTGTTCAACATTTTAATCACTAATCAGACGTCCCGTTACAAAGCGCGCCAGCCAAGGCCATCAGAGGAAATGGGAAAATTATGCAGTGAAACAGTGGAGATCAGTGAGCCGTTAGCTCCCCCGACTCTAAGTGACTTCAGATGGATAGCAAAGGGCCATTATGCAAATGAGAGGAATTACAAGTATATTAAATATGCAAATGTTATATTCAGCCAACGATGATCATTAACTAAAGGAAAGAGAAACACCTCTGAAACGTTCTGCATCATCTCAGCGCACAAACACAAAGACCTCTCTGCTCCGGACCAGAGTTCATATCTCAGCTGTCAGACATGTTTTTGTGTTTGTTGCCGTGGCAGCAGCTGCAGCTCAGGCTGATGATCACCTGTGGACCGCTTGGCCTTTCGCCTGGACAAAGACCCAAATCTGAATGTAAGCATGGGGGGGGGGGGGCTGATCCACATATTGATCCAAATCAATAGAGTTTGATCTATCAGATATCTTATAGCACCTACTTGTATCTGAGGCTGATTGAGCAGGCGTGTCAGGTTTAACACAATGATGGATTTGGATCCAGAACACGATGATGCAGGATCATGGTACAAAGAATTCTATGGATTCATCTCAAATTAAGTTTAAAAGGTCCTGACAGTACGAGTCTGGACTGACTGGAGGTGAGAGCTCTGTGAAAACAACCAGACTGAGAGGAGGGGAGGAGGGGAGAGGAGAGGAGAGGAGAGGAGAGGAGGCTGTGGGTGATGATCGGCTCCAGACTGATCAAACAACAAGCTGATCTATTGATCTACTAATTGATGGAGCACCAGGGAGGACGAGATACACGGGGTTAACATGTTTACATGTGTGATTATCCAACAGCAAACAGAACACAAAACACCCAGAGGAAGAGGATGAAGGTCAGAGTGAGGACATCTGGACACAGCAGCTTCACCTCATGTTTACACATCAGAAAGTCTCAATGATACTAAATAATACTTTATAATCTGAAGACAAATATAACTAAGGATCCATGAAGTGTTCCTCTCTAACCAAAGTCATGATACAAACATTGTTACACTTCAGACTAAAGTCCCTCAGTGATGACATCATGGCTCTCAGCTGGATCCTCTGACCCTCTAAGCAGGTCACGACCTCTAAGTTGCTGCTTCTTCTCTTTCTTATCCTTTCTGTGCCTCCAGAGTAAAGAGTTCAGTTTGACCTGCAGCTCTCCTTAGTGAGGGAAAGTGCAGTGTGTGAAGAAGAGGAGAGAGAGAGAGAGAGAGAGAGAGAGAGAGAGAGAGAAAGGTGCTGCAGCTGCAAAGAGAACATCACAGAGGAGTAAGAGAGAGGAGCAGCAGAGTCAAACAGAACCAGAGAGAGGAGAGACCAGGAGGAACATTTACATATGTAAGGCGAGTGCTTTGAGCCTTTGGTTGGTCTCCCCTGATGCCTCAGGTCATAGAGGCTCGGCTTCTTCTTCTTCTGCTGCTCTCCCAGAATCCTCCAGTGTCTGTCCAGCAAATATGGCCGCTTCCTGAGCCATCACTAATCTTTACACCCCACACACACACACACACACACACACACACACACACACACACACACAGGTCCTCACACTCTGCCTCAGCTCTCCGGTCAGAGTGTCTCCTTCATTTCACACCACAGCACAGGAAAGCTCCAGAACATCCTGGTCCTATCAGCCAGTCAGCTGTCATGTGTGTAAAGCTTCACACACATGGGTCATACGTGTGCAGACCTGCACTGTGACTATGGTTACATGATGCTAACTCGCTCCTGTGAGCTTTGAGCTGCAGACGTTCTGGTGCTGAATCCTGTTGAGCTCTGTGGTTTGGTGACTGAATACTTTGTGGGGGTTCTTTTTGTGTTCACCCTCCCTTTCTCATCTCTGATATTATAATCATTTGTAAAAGAGGCCTCCTTGCTCCTCATGAGTGAAAACATAGTGTGTACATTGTGCTGGTGTTGTGTTTACTGCATAGAAGGCAGAGATGTAAATGTACACACAGATATGAATAACTTTGACCTCTGGTGTGGAGGTGTGAGGTCAGCAGCTCCCAGCCTTCACTCCCACACAGCCTCAGAGCCTCAGAGCCTCAGAGCCTCAGAGCCTTACAGCCTCAGAGCCTCAGAGCCTCACAGCCTCACAGCCTCAGAGCCTCAGAGCGTCACAGCCTCACAGCCTCACAGCCTCACAGCCTCACAGCCTCAGAGCCTCACAGCCTCACAGCCTCACAGCCTCAGAGCCTCAGAGCCTCACAGCCTCACAGCCTCAGAGCCTCAGAGCGTCACAGCCTCACAGCCTCACAGCCTCAGAGCCTCAGAGCCTCACAGCCTCAGAGCCTTACAGCCTCAGAGCCTCAGAGCCTCAGAGCCTCACAGCCTCACAGCCTCAGAGCCTCAGAGCGTCACAGCCTCACAGCCTCACAGCCTCAGAGCCTCAGCGCCTCAGCGCCTCACAGCCTCAGAGCCTCACAGCCTCAGAGCCTCAGAGCCTCACAGCCTCAGAGCCTCGACACCCGTCCAGCACCCACTCCTCCATGCTGATGTACGCTGGAGCGTCTCGGCTGACCTGCACCTCTGTGGGACGGAGCAGAGCTCTGAACCTCAGAGCCAACAGGCCACAAACATCACTCAGTCAAACTAAAGACAGATCTGCTCACTCTGCTTCGTAAGTAAGCAGTGAAGCAAGAAGACATCAATCACAGGCAGTCAACACGAGTAAAGAACTAAGTCCATACATGTACACGTTACATACTATTACTATTTGATGAAACAGTAAAACTATTCAAACAGCCTGTTCTGTTCTATCTGGGGCCCCTGTGCAGCTCTGCCCCCCCCCCCCCTCACAGCAGCGGCCCTGCTGGGCGGTGAGCAGCCGTCCTCTTATTCTTATAGAAAAAGTATCAGCGCCCCCTGCAGAGCGAGTGACAGCTCACAGGAGAGCTCTGCTGTCTGCCTGACACCGGGTCAGAGGCGGTGATACGGACTCAGCCAAAAAACAAGATGGCCTGTCAGCCCAGCAGCCTGAGGGAGAAGACAGGAGCAGGAAGGGTAATGAGCTCTGAGGGGAGGCAGCAGGAGCAAACAGGGGAGACATTGCATGTTTTTGCAGCAGCGTCTTGTCACTCTGTCTCTGGGGAGAAGTTGCTCCCTCCTTCCATCATCTCCTCCGCCCTCCTTCCCTGGCAGCACCGCCGTGCGAGCGAGCGGCTGAGAGCAGCTCCCTCTTTCAGCTCATGCATACTGAACGGCTTCAAGTAGTTTTGATTTAGAAGGCACAAAGGTTGCAGACAGTAATCTGAGATCCACGGCCTGTTTGTGTTTGTGGGGTCGGAACCATTTAGGATTGATTTTTAAAGTAATACAAACAGAAAAGGATGAAGGATGTTTAAGGGAATGAGCTTTAAAAGGTCAGACAGAAGTTATTAACACTCAAGAGTTTTAGAAAATTGCTGCTTCAATGTCGCCTCTGGAACAAAAACACACAGAAAAAGAGGAAAAGAAAAGATTCTGTTTCCAAACTGCAGAGAGAGAGAGAGAGAGAGAGAGAGAGAGAGAGAGAGAGACTCAAACAAACAAAGACATGCAGCTACGGTGAAGCAGAAACTCTAAATTGCTCCCTGGGCTGGCGACCTATCCAGGATTCACCCGTCTCCATGGCGACCTATCCAGGATTCACCCGTCTCCATGGTCTCTTTCCCTGTGACCCCTGAGAGACGCTTCAGCCTTCAGCCTGTGACCCTGAGAGGAGAAGAGGTGATGGAGAAGGAATGAATGGAAAACAAACATCCACAGTGATCTATTCCTCTGTTAAACACAGAATATAAACTAAAACAGCTGAGTGCTGATTGGCTGACAGAGGTGAGCTCAGGTAAACGTTACAGGATATGAAGTTGAATCTACAGTAACATGGATAGATGAAGGTTGTGTGCCGGTCCCATCTGGGTTTGGGTCTTGGTGTTTGTTGATCGTTCCATTTTCAGAGAACAAAGGATTCTAACATTATTATAATAAAATCACAGCAGCTGTCTGATGCTGGCATCAGTATCCATGGTGACGGGGGTTTTCTGTTTCTGCTGGAGAGTGGTGAGTCGGTCCAGTGAAGGGGAAGGACGGTTAGTACCCCCCCATGTCCCCCCCGCCCCACACACACACAGTCTCACCTCACTCTCACTTCCTGACTTCCTGCTGCACAGAACAGAACAGAACATCTCTGAGCCCTAAAGGGGAAACGACGTCCCAATGTCCTCCAGCTGAATATGAAACAAAGAGGACAGATCCAGATCTCTTCTTCTCAACATCACCAGGTTGTGATTTCATGCAGTAATCCACACGTATGTAAAGATCTGCCTGAGCCAGAGGCCTCTGCACTCTGATGAAGGCCAGATCTATTTTAATAGAGGCTCTGCATCTGCTCCTTTAATATTTAATGTCTAGAATGAATCATTGGCACGTGACATCGATCACTTAGCACAAGGCCACTTACAGCCTGAGCGTGTGTGTGTGTGTGTGTGTGTGTGTGTGTGTGTGTGTGTGTGTGTGTGTGTGTGTGGTTGGTTCATTCTTCTGAAGTCCACAGGGAAATGAGATGTTTTTTTGGAAAACTTGAGAAAATAGCGAGGGACCTTGTGTGTAAATGGTTTCATGTCTTCAGTCAGCGTCTCCCTGAGGAGAGCAGAGGAGATCCAGGCTCTCTGTTGTCTCTACACCAAACAGGAAGCAGTGTGATGAAGCTCACATACGTCTTCTCCAACATCTGTCCCACTTCCTCTCAGAGGGCAAAACAGGCGGACGCTGCCTCAGGTCCAGCTCCCCTCTCAGAGATGGAAATGAAGATGGGCTCCGAGAAGGAGAGAGCTGAGAGCTGAGGGCTGAGGGCCAACACAGGCATCAGCTCCTTGGTGAGAGACTCAGAGAAGTTCTCACCTTCACCTGACAGCTGAGAGGAACAGAGGGATGGAACCTTTGACCACATGGAACATCTGGAGAGGTGCAGCTGTGAGTTAAAGCCCTTACTTGTATTTATTCTACCATGTTCCTGGTGACTTATATTTCATGAGCTCACACACTGATGTGTGTTTGTGTCCCACAGTGAAGTGAAGGACAAACTGCAGAGCTCATCCCTCAGATATCAAAATATAAGATTGAATATTGATCAGCAGAGGCAGATTGCATCTCACTTCTCCCCCCGATGTCCTTCAAGGAGACACACACACACACACACACACACACACACACACACACACACACACACACACACACACACACACACACACACACACACACACACACACACACACACACACACACACACACACACACACACAGGATTGATTTGTTTCTATAGTTAAGCAGCTTCAGGTCTCTGCAGGTTGTTTGACAGGTGAACTTCATGTAAACAGTGACAGGCATCAGGATCATGATGTCACCACACACACACACACACCTGGAGATGGCAGAATTCCATCCATGTACTTTAAACATCTTACTCACACTCTCCCTTATTTGCTGCACAGATAAATGAACAGTTTGCATGTAAACAAAGTGAGTGTTGACCCTCATATCACTACA
>NW_027466981.1:345000-385000 GCF_046128005.1 Genypterus blacodes
TAGAGCCCATCAGCAGCTGGGTCCCCTCTCACAGATCCTCCACACAGTTTGGTGGTTGATTTGACCGCTCACTTCTTCTTCATACCGGTGCTGATAGGAGACAGAGAGGGGAAACCACAGCCACAGCCAACACATCTGTGCCAATCAGCAGGGACATGATCAGGATCTGATCTAGGCCCGCGTTGTTGAAAGTTTTGGTTCTGGGCTGTGAGACGCTGCTGTGCACACTGAAGAACGACAACAAGGTACCGCCACAATCACTGAGGTGTTAGAGCCGAGACTCTGCAGCTCAGACTAAAAATAGGTAGAACCTTACAGAACACAAAGGGGAAGTGATCTACAGCCTCTGTGCATCCACGGTACACACACAGATCACCATGGAAACAGAGTTGTGTTGTGATGGGAGACTGCAGTAAATCTGCTCTGGTCTAGATTCCAAACTCTGGAAAGTAGCCAATCAATTCTTCTGATTCATTTGAATACTAATGAACATGTGGAGTGTGTGTCCTCACAGGAAGCAGAGGAGGCGTGGCTTCTCCTCCGCACAGGTCGCTAACCTAACGTGTTTCAGACTGAATCAAGGTTTGTTTAACGTCTGAATCTGAAACATGACGGCCTTACAGTGAAGATCAGTCACAGGTGATGACGCGGCACAGCAGCTGGACACGTCTGCATGCGAGCGTCTGAACGGCGCCCCCACAGGGTCAGCGGGGGTTAACAGGCCTGTGTGGGGACGAGCTGCCAGCTGAGCCTTAAAAAGTTTATAAAGTTGGGAGTGGCTGAGCTGGGAGGGGAGGGGGGGGGGGGGTTAAATCTTCTGTTAAGGAGACAAATCTGGGCCGATGGAAGCTGTCAGCTGGCAGACACGTCCATTAATCTGAGGGAGCAGCTCAGGTAGGCGATGCCAGCTGGCCGCGGGGCTGGACCATAAATCCAGCACAGAGGTGCTTGGTTTAGAGAGAAAAGGCCCTCGTCACCAAAGGGCTGACAATAAAAGACAAAGCAGCTTGAAAAGGCATTTAAGTAACGGCGTTCTCCTCATTTCAGCCCAACACTCTGCTCTGATGGCTTTATGGTGTCTGATGCTGTGGTGTATACCTGCGGCGGCTGAGAGCAGACTGATGTCAGGGTGCTCACGCTCGCTGCACAGGCCGCAGGAACACGGCGTCTCTGTACTGACCTGGAGCTCTTCAGGCTGCCGTCGTCAGAGATGTTCTTGGCCGAGCCTTTGCTCTTGGAGAGCCAGGACTTCACCCCGTCCACACGGTCCTCCAGCTCAGAGTCTGTGTCCGAATCCCCCGGACTGGGGAACAGGTAGAGACGGAGACGCAGAGTTAGAGGAGGCAGAGGAAGGACGACACACAACGGCACAGAGCGTGACCAGGCCAAGACGGGAGGAGAGGAGAGGAGAGGAGAGGAGAGGAGAGGAGAGGAGAGGAGAGGAGAGGAGTTAGCGTTCAGCTCCTGGACCTCCATGGAGCCCTGAGGTACAGGAGGAGGCGTTAGCGTGGCAGCAGAGAGAGACTGAGGCGTTCTGGATCATGCAGTCAACACCTTCACATGCATGAGCCACTACACAATACAACACAACCACAGAGAGCAACCATGGAGCTGCAACCAGGGAGAAACTCTTTGGGTTTGGGTTTGGGTTAGTTCAGATCTTTGACCCAGCAGCTTCAGATCACTGTGACGACACACAAGGGGCAAGACAAACTTTAGTACTGAGTGGATGAAGAGCTTATACGACAATCACACTCTTCTTCTTGTGCAGTGCAATAGGATCAGGACCAGAACCTCCAGAACCACCAGGTCCTGCTGAACACTTTCTTGATAGCCTCAGCATTTGTTCTGCTGGTCCTTGTAAACATGTGACTCGGGACATTAACGGGCCTCCGTAATGAAATCCGAGGGCAGAACCTTATCAGAACCAATTAGCATGAGAGCCAGAACCGGACAACAAAAAGGGAAACCCGGGTGGTAGAGAGCAGAGAGCATCCAGACTTTAGCTCTGATCAGCACACACACACACACACACACACACACACACACACACACACACACACACACACACACACACACACACACACACACACACACACACACACACACACACACACACACACACACACACACACACACACACACACACACACACACACACACACACAGGCTGATTTGATACACAGCTGGGCCTCACACTGTTTCTCCTCTCAATTATCATTACAAGTTCACAAACCACAGCGAGGCGGCGTTGGAGTAAAATAGAGCGCTCGTCATAAAATTTGACACAGATGAAAAGAGCGCCGCACTCATTAAGAGCCGTTAAAGCCCGGGCGCTCGTGTGGCGCCGTGAAATGAAGTTGTTACAGCTTAATAGTCCTACAGAGACATCAGAGGGGCGGCTCAGGATCTCAGCAGCTGTTCCACAAAGCCTCTCATCCTGCTGGGAGAGAGGGCCACACAAACGCTTCTCTCCTCAGCGTGTTAACGTTTGTGAGGCCCACTACCTCCAACAATTAAAGTCATTAGCAGTCTGAGGGAGAGGAGGGGAGGGGGTGGGGGGGGGGGGCTGCAGATAATGACTCGGCCACAGAAAGCCAGGAGGAAGACTCTGGCTGCTTTTATGGAACACAATCAACCTGGACCATGGGAGGATCTATGACAGACATTGACTTTTAGATGGCAATTAGGTTTTCCAAACATGTCTGGATGATGAGAGGGAGGAGAGTGTGTGTGTGTGTGTGCGCGCGTGTGTGTGCCCACTGTGATGATGACACTACAGCTAGGTGTCACCAACATTAGATCACTGAAGCTAAACCAATCCAGACCCAAACACGTCTACTGCTTTTAAACTTTAGAACATTTAACAACATTGCAGGGGATTTGTGAGTTTCAGTGAGTCAACACTTCTTCAACCAGTCTGTAAACCTTCTCCTTATCCGGGAGTGAAGGGTTTAAATCACATCTCCTGCCTTGAGAGTGTGCGGGAAGGAAAATGGAAAATTAATTGCCGACTACAGAGTTTGACCTTGTGCCCCTGCTACCTTTCCCAGAAACAAAACTGTGATTTGATCAATCTGACTACAGACAAACTTCTCAAACTAAACTCACTTCTGATTATTTCTGTGAGGTCAACGAGAAAAGGCCGACCCGAGTGTGTGAGGCTGTGAAGTGTGTTTCTATAATAATGGCCTGAAGTCAACATTTCTCCTGCTCTCCTCTGAAACTCCATTATTCTGCCTCTCAGGTGTTATCTGTGTACCCATGATGCATTCAGAGCACACACACACACACACACACACACACACACACACACACACACACACACACACACACACACACACACACACACACACACACACACACACACACACACACACACACACACACACACACACACACACACACACACACACACACACACACACGGTGGTCCACCCTGTAATAGACTGCTTCACACACGGTGTCAACCACAATTTATGTCCTTGACCAGCGCAGCATTAGTTAAGCCTCGGCCCAAAGCCCCGGGGGAAGCAAACAAACACTGAGCTGAGGAGACATTAATTGTCTGTGACACCCTGCTGCCGTCGGTTGTACATCTCTGTTACACGCTATTACATTCATCATTAGCTTCTATGGATCCTCCCGCTCTGCCCCGCTCGCCTCTGCTCCTCTGTGGCTCTGGGTCTCAAACACGCCACTGTTTACGCCCAGGATGTATGAAAGTGAGGCCACTGGAGTCCCTGAGGGCTCTGAGACTGACAGATACTGTAAATACACTATACTGTACATCCATACGGCTCACAGGGGAGATGTGTGTGTGTGTGTGTGTGTGTGTGTGTGTGTGTGTGTGTGTGTGTGTGTGTGTGTGTGTGTGTGTGGGATACTACACTACAACTAACAACAAGTTAGTACCTTTAACAACAAACTTGATGGAAATAAATGAAGGTGTAGAACTTACTTACACTATCATTCAACTAAGAGTTAATATGAACCAAGCTGATCCTTACTAATAAAGATAAAGATGATATGAACCCACACAGACACACACACTGTACATGTATGTTCTATAAACTGAACTTACATACATCTCTGATAAAAAAGTAATACTGTTTCAATAATAATAAAAAGGAAAAATGTAGCAAACGTAAACAAAACAAACACATATTCCAGTGTTCTCCTCAGTCAGGTTTCAGATCCTTTAAGCAGCAGAAAGAGAGAGAAGGTGCTGGAGCGGCTGAGAGCCGGAGGTGAACACGGCCTCATGCCTGACAAGCAAGACAGCTTTTTGTAAGACATTCGCTGCTTCTGCATTATTAAGCAAGTGCAAGTCAAAGATTGATGAGGAACACGCCCTCCTCCCTCTGTGGTGTGAGGAGGCCACGGTCCCAACCAGCCCCCGAGCAGCACCATCAAATATGCAGCAGGCCCAGGGAACCACACAGGCCGATCACTGACAACCGCTGTTCAAACACAAACACGGCGCCGGGAGACCCAGCTAAGACAGTAAACACAGCCAGGGGGGCCTTTGGCACTGCAGAGGGAGACGGCGAGGAAGATCCTGGCCCCAGGAGAGAACCTGAGAGTTCATGAGGCAGGAGAAGTTACTCCCTCCTCCTCTGTGAGGGGGGAGGGGCTTCACGCTGGTGCTCACACATCATTCTGTCAGTGGCATCCATGCAGCCCAGCATGTCGGCTCATGCAATTAGAAGTAAACTGAGGTTATGAGGGAAAACTGAGCACTTTGTGACGATGCAGCATCCTGAGGTCCAGATGAGAGGGGAACTGTGGAGAGGCTGGGAACTGTGTGTGTGTGTGTGTGTGTGTGTGTGTCAGCTAGGAGTAACACTCCTCCTTTCTGAGGGGCTGAGACCAGAACACAATGTGTGTGTCAGGGTGTCCTAAGGTGGCTGAATACTGCAGCCAGGGGAATGTGAAGAACACACAGCAGGTTCCTCTCTCCTCCATCAGTTTCCCTCCTGTGACTGTAGAACGCTGCATCCTTCTTCACTCTGCTCAAACAAACAAACGTCATGAGTTGGAGCTCCTCCTCACTTTCTGTTCTTTCTTTTCTGATACTTAGTCACCATGTCTTGTAAACTGGCGGTGATGAAGATGATGATGATGAAGGGACGGGCGGACGAAACAATAGAAAAGATAAAACATGGGAGAAAAAATCAAGTTAAAAATGAAACATGTGAAACAGGAACAAAGCTTCAGGACAACAATGGAGATGCTGGCAGCTGCAGAGATGATTGACAGGTCATCTCCTCACTGTCCCGTCTGAACCTGTGTTCTCTGTACAGCATGCAGAGTGTCCTAATGGAACCTGACTCTCTCTTTCTCTCTCTCCGCACAACCAGCAAGGTCACTACATGACCACAGAGAGGGAAGGATACTACACTGGGACTGTGCTATGAAGAAGATGAGGGGGGAAGCATCTTCATCCAAAGGCCCATACACTCCTCAGTCATTAAGTTATTCTCTCTCCTCACTGTCTGTGTTTGATCAGAGGACTGATGTCTGTGCCAGCTGAGCTCTGATCCTGAGGATTGGGGGACTTTAAGTTATAAATAGCCTCAGCAGAAAATGAGATCTCTGCAGGATCCTTCATCAAATAGTTACAAGGCAGTTTGATGCACGGCTTCATCGTTTTCATTCTCCAGAGACATGTAGATACTGACTGACACCTCTGACACCCAAGACTCACTACACACACAGGTACAGGTCTATCTTTACTACCTGGTACAGAGTACATACACTTCAGGACAGTAAGGAGAGCTGATGAAGATGAGCCCCTGTGCTGAGTTGCAGGGATCTTTCTTCACTTTGTAAGTTCAGATGCTGTCATGTCAGATCCAGCTGTACCTGTTGATGAGGTCCTCATTGTCGTCACTCTCCATCTCATCCTCGATGGCTGCTTGGAGGTCACCGATCCTCTTGAAGGCTAACTTCAGGTCGGCCTGCAGGCTCTGATTGGCCGCCTCTAAGCTTTCAATGTCCATTTCCTGTTCATGAGACGAGAGACAGATTGAACCTTTCAGTAGAGAGGCACAAACATTGACCAGCCTTTAATGTATCGCTGATAGAATCTATTCAGTCGCTCCTGAAATGTCCCAGGGCTGTGCCTCTAATGAATGTGTCTCTGTGCCCTCATGCCCGTCTGTCAGGATCTTACCAGCTCGTGTTTCTTGCGGCTGGCCTCCGCTTCCTTCTTGGCCAGTTCGCCCAGTTCCTCCTTGACGTCCCGGATCTGTCGCTGCAGACGTTTGTTCTGCTCCTTCTCTCGGATCTCGCTGCCCTCGCGCTGGTCTCGCTCCTCCGTCAGCTTCTCCAGGTTCTCCTTCAGACGAGCTACCAGGCTCTGAGGAGGAACACAGAGAGGAGGAGCACATGAGCACGGCTCCAGGATCAGACTGGAGCTATATCATACAGGCATCATACATACAGTTCCATTTAACCCTAATGCTGAGTGAGAACTGGAAGAGAACTCCAACTCCACATGAGCAGGAGATGCAGCACAGAGGAACTAGATCTGATTCCTCTCCTGAAGTCTTCATGTTTGTATGTTTCAGGCGTATATTCATGCATCACAGTGTGTATCTACTGTGTTTCCTCCTGCTGACCTTCTACCTGCACAAAGCCCCAGTGTGGACACTCCCTTAGACATGGAACACTGCTGTCAGCAAACCCCTCATGCCTGATGAGAGCTGAAGGGCTTCAACCTCCACCCAAGGTCGCTCCTGCACAAGATCAACTGTTTAGTTGTGTTGTGTAAGAAGCTGAGGCACAGGCGTGTTCCTCTGCTGTGCTCATACAGAGACACTGTGCCTGTATGAAGCTCTTCACCTGAGCCCAGGTGAAGAAGAGGAGACACAGAGCCTCTATCAGGTCTAAAGTGAAGTTAAGTACTGCAAGAAGAATGAGAGAGGCCTCGGAACAAAATAAACAAATGCTGCTGTGGTCCAGAGAGAAGAGAGAGAGAGAAGAGAGAGAGAGAGAGAATAACAACTCATCCCTACACAGTCCAGTTAGGAGGCAATCTGAAGAATTGATGAGCTCATTGGTATCAATAATGCATCGGGGCGGTGCAGCAGAACTTCAGCTCTTACACACTGAGTGTACAGCAGCTTTACAAAGCTTCCAGGAATCCTCCAGGAGTGTGTGTGAGTGTGTATTTACAGACTGCATCAGTGTGAGCTGCTGCATTAGACTCTCACACACACACACACACACACACACACACACACACACACACACACACACACACACACACACACACACACACACACACACACACACACACACACACACACACACACACACACACACACACACACACACTCTGTGCCTCCTCTGCTCTGTATTGATTGAGTTCTGCTACCTCCAGCTTTGATGAGCAACATCTCTTAGGCAACCTGATGTATTCAGTCAATGCAGCCGGTATGGCAAATAAGAGAGTAACGGCTTTAAAAATGTTGATATAAATACGTATATATATATATATATACAGAGAGAGAGAGAGAGAGAGAGAGAGAGAGAGAGAGAGAGAGAGAGAGAGAGAGAGAGCGAGAGCGAGAGCGAGAGCGAGAGCGAGAGAGAGAGCGTCCCTGCCAGTCTGCATGTTGGTCAGTCAGTAATGACCAAACTGAGCTCAGGCTCATTTCTCAGTGTGTGAGAGGACTTCAGTGTTTCCCTCAGCGTTTGCAGACACACACACCTTTATCCTTCACACACCTTTATCCTTCACGTTTGCTTTTTGTCTCAGGCAAAATCTAAAAGTAATTTAAAAATGGCAGAATAACAAATGGTTCTGTCAGGAGTGAGAAACCCAAGCTGGGGGAGGAAGAAGAGCAGAGCAGAGCAGAGCAGAGCAGAGCAGAGCAGAACAGAGCAGAGCTGGAGCTTCACTCTGGGACTGATCTGAGCTCTGCAGCTTAAGGAGAGGAGACTGCAGCTCCATGGAGCAGGGAGCTCAGCAGAAGGAATGAAGGATCCCTCTCTGTTTCCATTATCCAGCAGCTACTTGACCCCGCTGACCTTCTCCTGTGTTCCACATACGCATTAACACATGAAGCGCTGCTGGAGCTTCCTCTCCCAGACGCCTCCCACCCCCTCCACACAGCTCCACCACCTGGATCTGGATCTCACCTCCAGGCGCTTGACCTGGGTCTTCTCAAACTCCAACTTGGTCTCCAGCTCGCGGATCTTGGCTTCCTGCCGGCTCACCAGGGATTTCTCCACCATGGACTGCTCCTGGAACTCTAGCTGGCTCTGCAGGGCTTGCAGCTAAGAAACAAAGACATGTTACAGGTTAGTAAACTGGAGTACTCTGCCCTGGATGAGCTGTCTGTGTGCACAAGACGCTGTAACAAAGCTCGAGCTGAAGGAGTCCATGTGCCTCTGTGTTCGGGTGCAGAGGAACATCCAGCCTCTCGTCTCAGCTGGTAGCAGTTAGTTCATAACTTACTTCAATTTGTCAGCATTTTAATTATGTTAAGATGAGCTTAGACACATTCATGTTGCTTCATCTTTAACTTTGATCCCAGCTTGTGCACCTGAAGGGAAAATGATGAGTCTGATTTGTCCTGACAGAACTTCAGCTTCATTGTTCAGGTTTAAACACAGAGCCATGATGAGCTCGTACATTATGGTGCAGAGCTTTAGATCAACCACAAACACACGGGCAGCTGCAGCCCAGCTCCCACAGGGAAGTCTTTAATGTGTGCTGTAGCAGACATCATGCAGAGGAGATGTGGTGACTTCACAGCTCTAACAGTGTGTATCAGCTGAGTTACACATATTTAAATGTTCCCCGTGGACAGGACTTCTGATAAATACACTTTAATTGCTGTCCTGCTACTTTTACTGAGAAAATAAACTCAGCTGCTCTTAAAGCACTGCAGTCTTCTAGTCAGACATAATGGCTTTCTTTATTTCCTTCTTTCCTCAGGTTTCAGGGACCCAGCAAAGCAGAAACAAGTGTGTTAAAGGTGAAATACATTCATTCTATGAAGTTAGGAGTTGAGGATCAACCAGAGGATGATCTGGACTCCACCTGTCCTGCTGCCTCCCTCCTCTCTCTCTACATCAGGACTGTCTAAGGTTACACTCCACCTCTTTCTACACCAGTGAACCTTCCTCTGCCATGTTTACTTGAACTCTCCATCCTCCTCACTATAAGGGCTTCTCCTCTATGAGCAGAAAAAGGTGAGCCTACCTTCTCCTGCACCTCCTGCTTCTCCTTGAGGGCGTCCTCCAGCTGGGCCTGTAGGTCACTGATCTGAGCCAGGTTCTGGGCAGACTGAAGACAAGAAGGGGGGAGGAGAGTCAGTCAGCTGGTTACACACATGGAGCAGCATTACATCACTGTGATCATTAAAGAGCTCCCTAATATATATATACTAAAAATACTAAAACCCTAAATGCCACATAATGAAGTAAAGGATTCCAGAGAAATGAGGAGACATCACAGAGACGTTAAGGAGAGAAATACAGCTTTGTTTCCCCTGGCTCCGGTGAAAGCACATCACTGAGTCTCTCTCCAGTGCGACCTGTGTGGAACAACTGAGATGATGAGTGCGGCTGTTCCCAGAACATGAAGCACTTTGCCACCGTAAGTCCAGTGGGAACACACACACGCTTTACTTTACACACACAGGATGGATTCATTTGCAGATCACTCATCAGTCCATCAGCAGCAGGGAGGGAGGGAGGGAGGGAGTGAGTGCTTCCTCTCTGCTGCTCACACACGCGCACACACACACACACACACACACACACACACACACACACACACACACACACACACACAGACACACAGACACACACACACACACACACACACACACACACACACACACACACACACACACACACACACACACACACACACACACACACACACACACACACACACACACATCAATACTAATGGGGCCACTTGGAGGCGGGCAATTACTGCCGCTTTTCCAAACGGGCTGAAAAGCCGGGGAGAGCTAACGTGTTAAAATGATTTGAAATGAAGCTCCATGCAGGGACTTTTTGCAAATGAGCCCCGTATTGCTTTGGACATGAGACGATGACAGACTGGAGCTCTGCATGAGGCTGTGTGAGGGAGAGGAAGAGCAGCTCAGTCAGTCACACATCAAACCTCACTCAGCCCCGTACAGACTAAAGGTATGGGCCCACAGATCAACACGACACTCCTACAGGCTGAAACACAGCGTAGAGATCAACCAAAGACCTGGGACACGGCCGACTTGTGCTTCTTCATCAGATCATTGAGGTCCTCCTGGTCTTCTTCCATCCTGGACTGCAGGTCGTTCTTTTCTCTCTGCACACGACTCAGCTGCTCCTCCAGCTGAAGGATGAGGACAGAGAGCAGAGAGGCAGCCGGGTCATGACAGCAGAACACAATCAGACACATCGCACTTAGGCTTTGTCATTCACATGAAAACTCAGCGATAAACGCTTTCCCTCTTATCGGATCAGCTGGAACTGTTCACTGTAATTAACTGCTCTGTAATCAGATACTGAGACTCTGTGATCCGATTCTGTTGATTAGAATGTGGAAAATCATTGATCCCATCAGAACTTTATGGACTGAATTTGGTTATTTACATTCATTTTAAGAATCTCCCTCAACAAATCAATCACACAGATGTCTACACTGTTACCCAGGTGCAGCTATTTATAGATTTCTGTCACAGTGTCTCCAAACATAGACGATCCGTGCTCTCAGACTGTGGCGTCCTGCTCAGCTCTGAGGCTCTGCATGCTGCCGTCTGAGGTCTTCCTCTGAGGAGCTCCCACACTAAGCTCCTCCTCTGATCACAGGGCCCAGGAGAGGTTAGCTCAGGTCCCACTCACAATCAGGCTCTCCAATTAGTGACTTAAAGTGTGTCACACCTTCAGCTGGAGGGAGGGGCTGAGGTGGAGTAATCCCATTTCTGTTAATGGCTCCCATAATACACAACAGAACGAGAGAGGAAGAGAGGGAGAGAGAGAGGGAGAGAGGGAGAGAGAGGGAGAGAGGGAGAGAGATTGGTTGTGTGGGGCCACAGATTAATAAATGATGAATAATGTGAGTGTGCAGAAAGGCTAATGAATCCATTTGCACATAGCGAGTAGATGAGAGGAGGCATGGAGAGGAGGCATGGAGAGGAGGCATGGAGAGGCAGCGCTGACACCACAGCATCCATCTTATTAAGACCCACACTGTCCTCAGGCTGTATGATGATGGGAGGAGAGAGAGGCCTGAACAAAGACAGACGGATGGTAGGACAGGAGAGTGTATCCTCACCAACACCACAGGATGTGTCAGAGGCTCTTTGGTTTATCTCTTATTAATGCCCTCCTCTGCTCAGACGCACTAAGGTGTACTTCAGGAACTAAAAATATCCCTTTGGAATCTGGGGCAGATTCATTTACATATCAAACTTCTCTGAGGCGGCCCCGGTTGAGCGGCGATGAAAGAAGCTCCGCCTCTCAGAAGGGGAGGAGATATCGTGACGGACACTTCAAACAACACGTCAGCCTGCGACATCACACTGTCATTTAACACGTTTAACACGTGTAACACGTTTAACAGCGGGCTGACAGCCTCATCTCAGGACCATTACGCCGTTTGGCTCTCTGGGTTTCTGCTTGTTCCTTTTGTATCGCTGCTGCTGCTGAGGAATAAAGCGCTCCAACATGTGCAACGGACCGAAGCCTTTGTGCCGCAATTACAGAGAGAATGGCAGCGCGTCAGGGAGAGGAACGTTATTTGCATGATGTTATCTCTGCTGCAAACCTTCCATTAATGCAATAACCATGGTTGTCATGGCGTCTCTCAGCGTTTTACTTCCTCCACACGCTGGATTGATTTCTGAAAGGTCGTCCTCAAATGGTTGCCGACACATTTATCATACAATTTGTCTCTGGATTGTGTCGGCAACAATCTGTCTTCCATATTCAACAAACATCCGACGTGCTTCTATGTAAACAACACGAGGCCATCAGTTTCCCTTTGTCCTCCCCTGAGCCAGCAAACAGCCTGGAACAACACAGCACCAGGGTGAGACGAGATGATGTCTGCAGTCATTCTCTCATGACACTGGGGTGGAGACGTCTCATCAGCACCACGTAGAGAGGAGAGGAGGACCACACCTCTGGAGAGGAAGATGGACTGTATCATAGATGTCTACAGATGCTTAGCTTGTTCTGACACAGAGTCTGACATACTGAGCCTGCAGAAGCTTCCCATCCTTCACACGCCTGTTAGGGCTGAAAGAAGCTCATAATACTGAAGATAACAATGAAGTCAAACCCTCCTCAAGACTTGTTGAGGTGCAACACATTGTTCTTGAAGCACGGATAACATTTGTGTCCTGTGTCTCATCCATACTGAGTTGAGTTGCTACGGTAATGACAGTAAACTAGTTTGACCCTTGACCCTTCCTTCACCTTCACACATGCTGGACCCTTCACTGAACACCTGACACTGGACTTGATGGCAAACAAACATGTAATCAGTCAACTGTTTGGTCTGTTATGTGACTGAGAGCAGAGCCTTAAACATATAAACATTATACTGAACGTCCATTTAGATAAAACTGTTCAACTGCTGAATGGATAAATATAATATACTGTAGTGTAGAAGTAGATATGGATGTTTCTTGTGTGCTCTCACACTGAGTCATGTTAGTGTGTATCTAAGCACACTGTCTCTCCTCCTGACCTGCAGCTGTGTGAACTCATTATCTTCACCCTTCACTCCACAGGGGGCGACCCTCACCCTGCTGATGACAACAAGAGCAGTGACACAGCTGCTCAAGGTGGCGTGTCCTTTAAAAGGGAAATGAGTCCAGCAACATGTCTGAATCACTTTGGACAGTAGCCTCAGCCCAACACAGAGAGAGAGAGAGTAGATAGAAGAAGGGATTAAACTCCCAGATACAGAGAGGAAGAAAGAGGGGACAGGAATACAGGAACACATGTGGGAGTGAAGGGGTTAAAAGAGGTTAACCGCACATACAGGGGACAGAGAGACACTGGAGACGGGGGAATGGGGAGAAGAGTCCAGCAGAGAGAAGGAAGAATATGAAGGAGTAGGAAATGGAAAAGAAGCAGAAAAGTAAGAGGAAGAAAGTAAAGGAGGTGTGGAGGAGCAGGTGTGTCCTCTAACCCCTTCTCCCTGGCTGAAGGCGGTGATGTGACATATCTGCTGCAGCCCAGCTACAATCACAGATGGTGCAGACAAACACAGCCGACGTGATCGGGAATGACCAACATTTCCAAATGTTGCAACAGCTTTAGTTTTGTTCCTCTGCTCTGACAACTACACAACTACACAACTACACAACTACACACCGTCTTCTTCTAAGAACAATCAGGAACCAGAGGGAAACTGACACCTGAGTCAAGACAAACTTGTCAGAAGAGGCACTTTGCTTTCTTAATGAAGCGCCGCAAACAAAGTGAGGAAGAGCGCGATGAAGATGAGGAAGCTGTACTGACCGACTGTTTGGCTTTGGAGATGTCCTCCATCTGAACGTGCAGGTCTTCAATTTCCACCTCCATGGACTTGCGAGCTTTGACTGCGGCTGCACAGGTGAACTCTGACTCCTCCAGCTGGATGAGAGAGAGAGAGAGAGAGAGAGAGAGAGAGAGAGAGAGAGAGAGAGAAAGAGAGAGAGGAGGGGAAGAAAGAGACACATGAGGGTTCCTGCAAATCCTGAACAGGCTCTGTTAACACACATATTACACTTTAACTGAGGAACTCTGATGACATCATTATGCCAACAAGACAGGAGGCCTCTGACATCATTTAGGAGGAAATCTGCTCATTTCCTCTCATCTGTAGTTAAAGGCAGCTGGCCTAAAGAACAAGCAGCTCATCTGAGTTCAGATGATCCAGACACTGAGTTAGAACTGAGGAAGAAACTTGGACTACTTCACACTCAAAGGCCTGGATAACAGAGAGCCTTCACACACACACACACACACACATCAGGTGAGGAATCCTGCTTTCCCCATCATCTTGTTTGCATTGTCTCACATCACATGGTTGACTGACATGTTGGTCCCATAGCTGCACAGGAAGTGAAGCTGCTCACAGTCCTGCTGCAGCTAAACTAAATCTACTGCTTGCTGCTCCATGCACCAGAAGACCTTTGCAGAAAGTTCAACCATTCTCTTCCATGTGTGCTCCTTTTTGCCCGTAGCCTCCCACTGGTGCTTCAGTCTGGATCCTGACTGACTGAACACAGCCCCCCCCCCCCCCCCTCCTGTACCTGGGTCTGTGTGTGTCTGAACATACAGGAGACATATTCAGAATATGGGGCAACAGTAAGCAAAACCTGCAGTCTTATCATGTAAGAATAATAAACTGTGACTCCCAGCTTGACAGTCAGGAGATCATTATTTTCACACACGGTGGCTGACATGTGAGGGGGTCTGCTTGTTTACTGTCAAACCCACAGGAAGATGACAAGACAGGCATCTGATCCTCTCCATGCCTCACATACAGCAGTGTGTGTGTGTGTGTGTGTGTGTGTGTGTGTGTGTGTGTGTGTGTGTGTGTGTGTGGATGTGTTCAGCTCACCCCGGCACAAAGTAGGGAGAGGGAAACATTGTGTACCGCTGTCAGATCAGAGGGCTAGGATGCTAAAGCTGCAGCTCTCTAAGGCCCTGTGGCTTCAGACTCATGAACAGCTGATCAGTGTACCTGGTTCTTCAGCTGGGCGATCTCCCTCTTGCTGGGTGCGTTGTTCTTGATGTGGTCCAACATGATCTGAGCGTCCACCAGCAGGGCTTTGGTTCTCTTCAGGTCCTTTCTCAGACGCTTCTCAGTCTCAACGTCACCGCTTCTGACCTGGTGAACAAACAGGGACAGAGGGATGAACACAGCTGGGACAGAACACACAACATTCACTGTACATCATGGGGTCAAACATGAGCCACAGGTCCACTGTGTCTGAACATGGCTGCTTCATTTATGTTTTCATTTATGTTCCAGGTTAAGCACCTGCAGGTGCGTGTGTGTGTGTGTGTTTTTGTGGACTCACTTTGTCCTGGGCGGAGAAAAGCTTGGACTCCAGCTCCCTCCTTTCCTTCAGCACCTTCTGCTTCTCATCATATTCCTCTTCCAGCTGGAGCTCCATTTGCTTCAGCTACACACACACACACACACACACACACACACACAGTTAATTATGCAGCTATTGGGCTCATGATAAGATAACAATGCTTTTAAAAGGAAGGAAGTAAATACAAAACTGGATGAAAAGGCTTAAGAGCAACAAAGCTGCGTGTGTGTGTGTGTGTGTGTGTGTGTGTGAATAATCTTACCTTCTTGTTGCAGGACTGTCTGATCTCTTCTACCTCATCGTCTTTGTTCTCTACCTCCTTGGTGTGTGTGTGACGCAGACGCTCCATCTCCATCTCCAGACGCAGTTTGGTCTGCAGGACAAACACACGATGAAGCTTCACTGAACCATTACCTCATCTACAACCTGAGTTCAGTCACAAACATGGCGTGTCCATAATGGCAGCTTTTAGCAAATCTCTCCACATTAGATCTCTGCATGTGTTGTATTTAAACCTCATATGTACGCCGTCAGACTCAAGGCTAATGTAACATGTAACATGTAACATGTAACATGTAACATGTCTCCCTGGGGGAGAAGGAGAGAGACATGATGTGTGAGCTGAGGAGTGTGGTGTTAAATGATGTCTGAACCCATCAGAGGGCTCAGTAGTGTGTGTGTCAGGCTGTGTCATCATCAATCAGCTGAACCAGATGAAGGCAGCCTGAGACCATTTCCTGCCATAAACTCTGTCAGATCTTCAAAATTCTCCTGAATCCTTCCCTCTCCCATGTCCACATCAGGTTTCTCCACTGAGCTAAGCTAAGCTGACTGACTCTACTTCCTTAACTTGCAGTCACAGGAACAATAGATCATAATCCACAGATCAAATGCTTCATCTGTGTTTAAATGAAACACCTCGGTCTGCATCGTCTCAGGATTGTTCCCTTACAGCTTCACATCTCTACAGTGAAGCACGGGGATGATGCCCGCTCTTCCATTAGCACAGTTGTGTGCACAGAGCCGTTAAGCTCCGGCCTCAAGCTACTTGAGAAGTTGTGTGTATGATGAAGCTCAGCATAATCCTGCATGGGCCTGAGCTAAATGACTCCGAGGGTCGGAGGTGCTTTGTGTGTGTGTGTCCTTCCTCCTGGATGAAGATTAAAGGCCTTTGCTTTGGCTGTTTTGTTCAGGCACTTTTAAAAAGATTGGGTCCAGCACTTTATTCTTTCAACCCTCAAACATGAGCCTCCCTCCTACATTTACTATGTTCCTCTTACATGCAGTCTCTCTCTCTCTCTCTCTCTCTCTCTCTCTCTGAAAAAGTCTGTAGTATCCGTGGTAACATATGAATCAGATAGTAACAATAATGAAATGATGATGCCTGTGACCGTCTGGTTGAATCCTCTCATGTTGAGTGACAGCAGGTTGATCAGTACCTGCTCCAACATCTGGATGGCTCCAGCCTGCTCGTCCAGCTCCTCCTCCTGGTCCTTCACCTTGGCCTCCATGTCCCGAAGCTGCTTCTTCACCTAAACAATAACATACAGATAATATATCCTCATATCTATCATTGTACAGAAATACAACAATAACAACAACAAAGAAAAGACACAGGAGTCACAGACAGACGGACGGACCTTGGACAGTGAAGCTTCATCCTTTGATTCCTGCGAGTTGAGGTCCTCCATCTCTGCATCCAGCTGGTCCAGCTTCAGGTTGACTGCACACACCTCCAGGTCTTTGTCCTGGAGCAGAGGAGGTCACAAACAGAGCAGAGATGAGAGGAAGGCCAGAGAACACAAACACACATGATGTAGAGATGGAGGCACATTATTAACCAGGACATAACTATCATTTACTACATAAACCTTTTGCTACATTGTGTCTTTATTTGGTTGAGTTGGTTGATTGCATTAAAGGAAGCACATCAGTGTGTGACACAGTCAAGGTGTGTGTGTGTGTGTGTGTGTGTGTGTGTGTGTGTGTGTGTGTGTGTGTGTGTGTGTGTGTGTGTGTGTAAGCTGATCCATATCGTTCCCCAAGCTAGTGTTGTGATGTTATTGCTCCTCTTAGGGAAACAACCATCTGATGATGATGCAGACTGAAGGAACATCTGTGCAGACGACAACCAGCGCTCTGGCCCCACATTCTGTCAGGTTCAGGTGAGCAATGATCTCATGTTTTTGTCTCATTCCTTCCACAGACCTCCAGCTGCTGTCTGATGCTGAACACCTCCCCGGTCAGCATGTCCTTCTCCCTGGACAGCTTCTCCCTCTGGATCCTCTCCCTCTGCACCTCCTCCTGGACTGCACTCAGTTCACTGTCAAACCTGGACGGGAGCACACACACACACACACACACAAACTCAATCCACTGATTGACTTATGATGATCCTAATGGAAGACTAGTTTAACACTGTGTACTGACTTCCTCTGCTTCTTCTCCAGGTCGTGGTTGCGGCTCTGCTGGCCCTCCAGGTGCAGTTTGGTGTCCTGCAGTTCGGCTGTCAGCCTCTGGGCTTTCTTCTTCAGCAGCTGGAGGTTTCGTTGGGACTCTTCATGATCGGCCTGGAGGTCGCTGATCTACACACAAACACCCGCAGTGAGTTGAGGAGATGAAGAGTCTTACTGCTGTAGATGAAGTCTTGATCTGATGCTGCTGATCAGAAGGTTTGGGTCCAGATGAGATCAGGTGAAGCTGTGACAGGATTGGTTCTCTCTCTGGTTGGATCAGATACTTCTCCTCCTTAGTGGCTGTTAAGAATTCATTTACAAGAATGAACTCCATATTTAAAATCTGCCCCCCAGAAAGTAGCACGGGACTAATCTGTGATCTTAATCCTGCTATGCCACCACAGATCCTCTGATTACCTCGGCCTGCTGCAAAATGGAATCTCTTAATTAGGGCACAGAACATTTCTTTACTCCCCGCCTTTCCTGTGCATCCTCACTATGGAGGCTGGGCTAGAATGTTAATAAGGATATTAAAGATAATAACAGTATCATGGCGGTGTGTGTTGTGTTTGGTGTTGGTGCGTTCAGGGGCCTGTAGGATAATGAGCCTTTACACCTCATTAAGGACAGCCGGGCTCTGACACAGAGAGAAGCTGTGAGAGAAGATGAGGATGAGCAGGGACTCTTCATCACAACACCAGCGGCCCACAGTGGCAAGATGACAGGTTTTAGGATGTAAAGATATTTTGTGGGCGGCTTGTCTGCGTTGCGTTCACTGACCCTCCTCTCCAGCTGCCGTTTGTTCTGCTGCTCCACCTCCAGCTTGTCGTCAAACTCCTGCTGCAGCCTCTTCTTGGTGAACTCGATCTCCCTGATGGCTCGTTCATACTTCAGCCTCCATTCCCCTCCTGTGTGTGACACCGGCAGCTCAACACTCACAGTCTCAACACACTTTACACTGTTTCTCTGCTTTTCAAAAACACAAACTCTCCATGATGTGTTAGGTTTGTTGGTGAGAGCAGAGGGAGTAACTCCATGTCCTGCACCTGTACTGTCCCTCCCACACACTGAGGCCTCTTGGTAACCATGTAAACGTAGCTAGCTGATTGTGTCGTCTTCTTCTATACTCCACCAGCATCACACTCATTATTCTGCTGTCTCGCTGAGTGTGTGCAGGCAAATATTCTTTTTTGGAATATTCCCACTTTGGATTTGCTTTACAGCCTCAGAAGATTGCGTTACATTCTTGTTTCAAAGCTCTGGCGTTGTACAAACAAAGCCTTACAAACTATGTACCAAGAAAACACTTAGAAAAATCAATTGTACATTAACAGAGTGTGTGAGTGTGTGTGGCGCACAGAGCCAGCTGGCAGCCTGCCTGCCTGCGGGGCGTCTGGAGCTGCAGTCTGCCTTCATTCTTCTGCACAAAGTGATCCCTTTCTAATGTACATCTCCACATACCATTTCATGCCTTTTGTCAGAGCTTCGATTGGAAACAACCCCTGCAGTTCCTGTGTCTACACTCCAACACACAGGCTCCGTCCATTTCTATACCGGGAGGGTCTCTGTGTGTGTGTGTGTGTGTGTGTGTGTGTGTGTGTGTGTGTGTACAAGAAGAACTAACTACACACACAAAGCCTTTGGCAAAGCCTCATAATGTTGGAACTTTCTTGGAGAGTTCTTCTATTAAGGTCTGAACATTTTCCTTCAAATAAACTCCTTTGCAGTTGTATAAACATGTTATACTATAGAGCTTCCATTAGGATATAGGATGTCATGACTCTCCTTCACAGAAAGATCCAGAGGGACTGAGTGAGTTCAAATCAAAAAGAATTCAAAACATCAAAAGATCCTTTTTTGTTTACTGCAGCCAAAGAAGGACCTCATTATGTGAGAGACAACAGTGAGGAGTCTGTCAGCGTGTGTGTGTGTGTGTGTGTGTGTGTGTGTGTGCTTGCCTGAATCGTCGTCTTCCATCTCTCCGTTGAGTTCAGAGGCCCTGATGAGTCGGGCCTCCATCACCTCCATCTCCATGGACTCCATCTGCTTACTCATGCTGTCAAAGCGTGTCTGGAGGAGGAACAGAGAGGAGGAGGAGGAAGTTCTGTCAATCAAACACATCTATCATCAAACACTCAAATACCAGACATCAGAGCTGCTTTTGGTTGATTACATGTTGTCGTCATTGGCAGGTGACGAGACAATGACACTGTGACCCACACCCACACACACACACACACACACACACACGGCCCTTGTGACCCTGTCAGACTTTATAAACAGTAGCTGTCAGGCTGCGTTCAGACTGCAGGTGTAAAGTCGCAGGGATCAGAGTTTTGAGATCAGTGTGACCAACAGAACCAGATGGATCAGATCTGAAAGGATGAGTAGATATGGATCTGATTGGTCTGACCCATCAGATCTTCTTCTTTAGCAATTATTGGATTCAAGTCTTTATGTGCAATTTCACTGATTTTATCCATACGTCTCCTCATATCTCAGTCAGAATCCTCCCTCAGTAGAAGCTGTCCCTGTTTTTACACAGCACGGTCATTTCCTCTGCATTTCTTCCATCGGTAAACAGCACACACACACACACACACACACACACACACACACACACACACACACACACACACACTCTCCAGCTCGTTCTTTAGCAGACACACAGTTTATGCCGCCGCCTGTTTCACTCAGATTGACTGCACTCCCATCTTAGCTCAAGTACTTGATGTGCTATGGAACACTTCACAGGGCTGCACGGTGCATTGATGAGACTCTAACTCTTTTACACCTCTCTCTCTCTCCCTCTCTCTCTCTCCCCATTGGTAACTTTCACTAGAGCTTCTGCAGATGAAGCTCCATGGACAAAACCAAGAAACATCTGATCCTTGGTGGTCAATCAGAATGAGCTGGACAGGTGTGTGCTAATTTGGGATGTGCTTCATTTAGCCTGTAAACTCTACAACATAAGAACACACACACACACACACACACACACACACACACAGGCAGATGGGGACTGAAGGGTTCTCATCTTCACTCTTGCTTGACCCATTTTTTCACTGTAATTTGATTGAAAAGTCACGTCAAAGGTGGAAAGGCTCTCATTTGTCCTGATTTCAATAATTTGCTTGCAATAATTTAATAAATGTACACATGCTCACAGTGTAGATGCCAGTGGACAAACAGGAAGTGAACACCAAGCTTCTGCCCACTGTCTAACACTCTCACACACACACACACAGTCTGATCCATGTGGCAAGCAGCTCTGAGCCGTCACTGGGATAATATCTGAGCTAGTGAACTAAAGGAGGAGAGGGAGCAAGTGGAGGGCAGTGAGGAAGAGCAGCATGACAATATGAGCTCTCACAATGTGTTTGTGTGTGTGTGTGTGTGTGTGTAGCATCACATTCTGCTGCATTGTTTACTGACGGCTCTCTATGGGAAATGTTTTCTCTTCATTTTGTTCTTTCCTTACTTATTTATTTTGTCTTCTATCCTTCAATCTTTTAAATATTAACTGAAGTATGAAGTATTTAAAATATAGAACTCTGACCTTTACCTGGGCGGGCTGGCTGGCTCTGTGTGTGTGTGTGTGTGTGTGTGTGTGTGTGTGTGTGTGTGTGTGTGTGTGTGTGTGTGTGTGTATGTGTTTGTGTGTACCTGCAGGTCCTTCATGTCCTTCTCCAGTCTGAGTCTCTCAGATGTCTCCGTCTCCAGCAGCTGGGTCGCAGACTCCCCGGTGTTCCGCTCATCAGCCAGCTCTGAGGACATCTCTGTGATCTGATGCAACACAAACACACACAGGCAAGCACACACACAAGCACACACACACACACAATTTGTCGTCTCTTCTTAAACCATTCCTCAAAACACTGCTGTAGACACAGATTCTTAAACTAATCTCAAATGTAATGATGTTTTCTTACAGAGTGTGTGTGTGTGTGTGTGTGTGTGTGTGTGTGTGTGTGTGTGTGTGTGTGTGTGTGCGTGTGTGTTTACCCGGCTCTCCAGGCGGTCACTGTTGAGTCTCATCTCGTTTCTCTCTTTCTCCACCTTGTCCAGTTTCTGTTTCAGCTGTTGGATTTCGTCCTGGAAGGTAAAGACAGAAGTGTGTTTACATGTCAGGGTGGAAGTTATAAAGTCATCAATCAGAAGAAAAGGAATAATATGCTGGGGGGAAGAAATAAATATTATGGGGAAAATCTCAATGACACTCAAAAGTGTGCGCGTGTGTGTGTGTGTGTGTGTGTGTGTGTACTCACATCCTTCCCCCGTATCTGCTCCTCAGTGAGCTGCACCTCTATCAGAGGCCTGACGTTAGTGAAGAGTTTCCACCAGGGCCAACCTTTGACCCCACGGTTCTTCTTGATGTTCTTCTGGATGCAGCGGATGGCCAAATCCTGAATCTGTCACACAAACAGGACAATAATGAGCAAAGGTAGATATCAAACCAAAGGACAAACAAAACCAGCGCAGCAGTCCAACCACAGGAGGCGGAGCTGAGTGGAGTCCAGCATTTTACACTTCCTGGTCTCTACAGAAGAACTCTGACCTCAAGGTCTCAGGCTGCAGCTAAACAGAAGAAGAGAATCATTCCTACATGTCTGCTCTCTACATCCTGTGGGATCAAACATGGGGGAGAAGGGTGCGTTTGGTCAGACATAAGCACAATAACAGCTGTTTGTGTGTAAACTGAGATCAAGCAAACAGCCGTCACCTCCAATGATGGAAGAGGAGGAAGTAGAGACACATCAGCATCTCTCCTGCCCTCTACCTCTCCTTCACACACACACACACACACACACACACACACACACACACACACACACACACACACACACACACACACACCTGTTCCCACTCAGGGGGTGTGGTTTGTGTCTTAAGGCATCTATTTAATTAGGCCTGGTGTGAGCCGGCTGGCGGTGGAATCCCCCTCCTGCCTCCCCCCCTCTCTCTGTTCCTCTCCTCTATCTCTTTGACATTCATGGGGGAGTCTGCAGGGCCTCAAAGCAGCCAGCAGATCTGTTCCATTTGTCTATTCCCCCATGGCAAGACACACTTTCAGTCTGTCTCCATCCTTCCCTCTCTCTGCTTTCCCATCCTCGCTTTTTATTCTCACACGTTTCTCTGAGAGTTTTGAACACCGAGACCCCGGGCATGGAGGGAGGGAGAACCTGGAGAGACCCGGGCAGGGAGAGAGGGAGAACCTGGAGAGACCCAGGCAGGGAGAGAGGGAGAACCTGGAGAGACCCGGGCAGGGAGGGAGGGAGAACCTGGAGAGACCCGGGCAGGGAGAGAGGGAGAACCTGGAGAGACCCGGGCAGGGAGAGAGGGAGAACCTGGAGAGACCCGGGACGTTCCCCGGGACGTTCTCCAGGAGCTGGCAGACAAACGGGACAGAGAAACCTAACTCATTGATTTTGTTCCGTGGCAGTGTGAGCCGGGGAGCTGAGCACAGAACCAATCGAAGACTTAATCAATTAACTACTGCAAGTCAAGAAGGGCAAAGACTTCTAAGAAGCTTGGAGCAAAAACACCTGGGAGGCTTTTCAGCTGGAAATCTGTTGTGAAAGATTTCCCTCTCTGTTCTATAGATTAGGAGGATCTGGGAAGATCAACCCCGGCCTTCAAGGCTCAGAGCGTTTCATCCATCTTCATCTTCATCTTCATCATCCTGACACTACACAGGTGTGTTTACTTCATCTAACCTGGGTTCAAAGCTTGATTGGTTTAAGTGAGCAGGAGGAACTGAGGAGAGGAGGAAGATATGAGGCTCTGTTGGTTACTATGGTGACCTGGACATGAACCCAACTCCAGACCTCATCAATGAGACATGGGGTTCTTATTAGCTCAGGTTGAAGAGGCTCAACCTGAGGCCTTCCACAGAGATAGAATACTGAAGCTAAGCTTAATGTCCTTGATAAGTCATTTCATTTGTCTGGAATGGCCTCAGTGCTGCAGAACAGAATAAACAAAAGGGGAATGGGAATGTCTCCCCATTAACACACACACACACACACACACACACCCACACAGTCTAGCAGGCAGCCAAGCCTGGTGTAACACTGACAGATATGGGGGTGATTTTAAATGCAAACAAAGGGGAGGAACAGTGGAAGGGCAGGGGAATGGGCTGTGATCCATCCTCATGTGATGAGGGAGACACTGGGACTGTGAAGGAACGAGCCCCAGTAGAAAGGAGGAGCAGATGAATGTTCCTCTGTCTCTGTGTGTGTGTGTGTGTGTGTGTCTATTCAGGCCTGTTTGTCTCTGGCAGAGCGATGGCCGGACACTGGAGGACTGGGATCTGAGGTTTGCCTCCCTTAGAATACTTCAACTCTTATTTCATTATTCATTTCATTATTATTTCACTCTTATTTGTGTGTGTGTGTGTGTGTGTGTGTGTGTGTGTGTGTGTGTGTGCGTGTGTGTGTGTGTGTGTGTGTGTGTGTGTGTGTTTCCTTTACCCCCCTGAAGCTGGAGCATAGTGACCTTCAGAGGTTTGGAGTGGAGGCTTACCTTCCTCTTCTTGAAGGCCTGTCTGGCCAGGTAACCCCGGCAGGCGGCCTGGAACAAAGAGATGTTTCTCCTGGTCTGAATGTCGCGCTGCTCCTCCAGCCTGGGCAGAGTCCCTGCTCTGAAGAACACCTGAGGACAGAGAGGCTCATGGGTTATTTAACAACATCTGGCTCTCTGGTGATGTGTTTTCTCATTGTTACAGCTTGATTGTGTGTAAGCAGAGTGTTTGGAATTCCTAAAGTCAGTCTGAATAATGCAGACCTCTCTTAGATCTCACACTGATATGGTCAGATGAGATCAGAGTGAAGCCACCCGTGTGTGTGTGTGTGGATTAGATGAGGATCTCAGCGATTAGAGTCGATCTCTATCCAAAGAACAGAAGGATTATGGGGGAAAAAGAATTCACAGTCAAACTATGAGGAGGATTGAATCTGAGCTTGGACAATCGCTCAATTTCAACTTCACATCCTCTGAATTATTTACAAGTATCAACGAGGTCGCTCCCATTATTCTGTCCTGATCTGTGCAGCACAGCGGCCGGCTCAATTATGTCTCACAGCTGCTGGAGGACCTGGAGTCACAGAAACACTCAGCACAAGGAGTTTCTCATTTTGTTCTGCTGAGCAACAATGACTTTCACCCTGAAACTCTGCTGTGGTCTGATCGCTCCCGTCTAGTATGGAGGAGAGTCTCCGTCTTTGATCTCTTCTGCTGATGATCGGGGCATCAGTCAAGCTTCTTCCTGAATACTGATGACTGTGCAATTTCATTTTAGATTACAAAAGTTAAGACGGATTGATGTGCAGCCTTCTGTTAAAGCCCACAGCCTCTGTGCCTTCAGACAGACAGACAGACAGACAGGCGCTGTCCTGTCCCTGGGTGCTGAACGAGCTGGCAGCTCTGTGTGTGAGCAGATTCATTAAGCAGAGTTTGAGTGATGCTTTGTCCTTCAGAGCCTCTGACTGCTCTGCTAATGCTTTCATTTGGAAAACTGTCCGAGGAGCAAAAACTGAGGACTGTGGGGGAAAAACAAAAACAACACACCAGCGAATGTTTAGAGACATTCTTCCACACACACACACACACACACACACACACACACACACACACACACCTGGCCTGGTTATCAGGAGAGAAGTGATTCAGCATAATCCTGAGGCACAACACAACAAAGAGGCCACAGACAACCTTCCAGACAAGAGAGGAGATGGAAAAGATTCCATTCTCACATCACACCAGGTTGATCAACTCAGAATGTATAGGAAAATGGAAAACGCAGAAACTTGGAAAATTGAAAATAAATGAAATTGCAACATAAATGAATAAATAATAATAATAAATTAATAAATACAAAGATATCTGACATAATGATCTAAATGTGATGATGAAGAGGGTGGAAGCTTCATCATCCTCATTAAGTGCAGCTTAAGGGCTCACACTTCGTCTGAACTATGATCCAATATATTAGCATGTAACTTTCAGGTGCCGATTGTTCCATCAGACAAAGACTACAGTTACACAATGTGACCGCTAGCAGAGGAGGAATGAATATTTGATGCTTTGTTTGACTTCCCTCCATTCTAATGTGATGCTGCTGCAGTCAGCAGGCAGAGATCCGGCTGCACTGTGGTCCAGTGTGTGTGTGTGTGTGTGTGTCTGTGTGTGTGTGTGTGTGTTTGAAGGAGGTGTGGGTGTTTTCTTCTGCATACCAATGTCCTGCAGCACAGCTAAGTGTGAACAGAAGAGCACACACACACACACACCTCCAGAGGTCATGATTGATGAATCAAAGGCTGCCAGGCTAAAGGAACATCTGGCAGCCAAAGGTGAGAAAGTGGAACAGTGTTTTGTTCAGGCAGGTGGAAGACTGCACTTTACAGAAGATGTTTGATCTGGAAAAGGTTTTCTTCATATTTTAGTTTCTTGTCTTTGCAGGAGAAACTTCCTTTTCTCCTCATTTCAAAAAGTTGGTAACATAAATATTCGTACAAACAATGAATAAGAAACTTGTTCATTGTGTTCATTTGTTTCAAAATTCAGGAAATGAGCTTAAGGAATTTTTGAAATATGTCTGAACACCTACACAACACCTACACAAATAAAACTAATTGTGACAACTGACATCATCTTCATCACCTGGCTCATAGACTGGATCCTGATGCTTCATCACTGTAATGTCTGCAGTTAGTTGGCGATGGGATTCAGATGCAGATTTCTAACCCTACCTCTTAAAATGGACATCATTGATTGCACAGCCTTCTGTACATCTGAGACCTCTGAGCTCATCCTGGTTGTATGTATCTTGGTATAATTGCATTGAGACTGACTTATTTACAGGAGAGAAGCTAATGTTTGGCAGCTCTCTCTCTCTCTCTCTCTCTCTCGCTCTCTGCCCTCCTCCTCCTCCTCCTCCATGGAGCCCAGTCTCCTCCTGTGGGAGCTGCTGTGGGGGGCCGACCGTGTTCAACCAGACAGGGAGGAGATAAACCATTTGGTGAACATGCATTTCTCCGGTGCTTTGAGAAGCCCGGCCCAGCTCAGGGAATGCTTTAATGGAATTAGGCAAAGAGCCAAGCATAGGTTGGCAGAGCAGCACAGGGACAGTTTGGCAGTGAGAGCCGGACCATCTGCCAGCCCGGCCAGGACATCCACTCAAGAAGCAGCCGCCTCACAAAGCAGAGCCCTCCCATCATGCATACCTGCTGTACACAAGGTTACACACACTCTTTATGATCACACCACATCCATACTGGTTGAAGGTATGAATAGAAAGGTGTAACACGTAACGCCATGACAGACTGAGCCGTCTCACGTTTCACTGGAACTATGAGCTCCAAACAGGAAAGACTGGAGGAGAGGAACAATCAGGGGCAAACAATGAGTTCTGTCCAACTCAAGGGACAACATGGAGGTGACAGATGAGCTGTGACATCACAAACACATTTATTATCAACATTATGATCATTGGTGTTGTTATTATTATTGATTTGGTTTTTTTTAATAAGCACAGCAGCGGTTCTGCTCTGCCTCAGACTAAGAAGGAGAAGGAGAAGAACCCACCAGGACGAGTGAAGGTGAGAATGGGAGACTTGTCAATGAGGAGGGATTGAGAATGGGACTTGGCTCTAAAGGATCTGTTTAATTCAATCTGCCACTTAGGGACGCTTATCAGGGCCCACTGCCAAAAGACACAGTGACAGCAGGAGAAAAACACTAATTTACAGAGGACACGGTTCAGACTGAGTGGGTCACTGTGACACCAGAGGACACGGAGGACACGGAGGACACGGAGGACACTCGGGTCCTCTGGCTGCTCTGAGGCTGAGGAAAATGGATTTGTGACATAATCCAAACATTTCTAAATGAGCCTTAAAAGTGATGCTAGTTGGAATGATAAGAATTTCCCTGGACAGAAGATTTATGAGGCCAAACCAATATTTACACAATATAATATTTGGATTCATTTTATTATTCCAACAGGAAAAGGCTTAAAGGGCTGAAGTGGTTAATGTGACTGAAGTTAAGAAGAACAAAGCCAACGGCATAAAGTTCAGTAAGCTGATTACATAAACATGAAGCAAAACATGAGGGGCTTTGCGTGTGTATGCGTGTGTGGGTGTGTGTGTATGCATGTGTGTGTGTGTGTGTGTGTGTGTGTGTGTGTGTGTGTGTGTGTGTCTCCACTCACCCTGCTCAGTCCCATGTGGTAGCTGCTCTTCTCCAGGTCCAGTGAATCCAGCAGCTCCTCCACAGCCTGGGAGCAGCAGAACAAACACTCAGTCAACAGATAAATAAAAACAGCGCCGTGTTGCTCTCACCCCTCTATGATCACATGACCTGTTTGCCCAACAGGTGCTGGCATGGTGCCATGGCAACAAATACCATTTCCCCTAACAGCAGCAAACACACACACACACACACACACACACACACACACACACACACACACACACACACACACACACACACACACACACACACACACACACACACACACACACACACACACACACACACACACACACACACACACACACACACACACACACACACACACCTCCCCACTAGCTGCCTCCAGGGAGGGGAAAGAACAAAAACCCAAACACATCAGAGGGAGACGTTTCTCTGCTCTGTTTCCTTCCCTCAGTAAACTACAGGATGGAGTAGAGAACGTTTGGAGGCTGGGGGTGAACTCCTGTGTTTGAACTAAACATTTCTGAGCTGAGACAGAGGTCTGAGGGGAAAGCTGCTGAACGTTTGTGATCCTAAATATAGATTTCACAATTTAGTAATGAGATTGCAGTGAACATGGTAACAAACACTTTCTGACCAAAAAAGACAAAAACATTGTATTCAATGTTGCTACGGTCTTACCACTAGTGGGGCTAAAACCACGTGAGTCAAAGTCTCTCCAAGCTTCACTCTCTTTTATTAGGTCCAAACAGGCTTTTTGGCTGAGACGGTCTGGCGTGTACCTTGGGTGTGTTTGTGTGTCCGTGTGTCCGTGTCCGTGTATGTGTGTTTGTGTGTCTGTGTATGTGTACATGTATGTGTCTGTGTATGTCCAGTCACACACAAACATGAGGACCGTTGCAGAATCTCCCTCAGTTATGTAGAGGGTTTTAAAGGAGAACTAAACAAACCTCTCTTCTCTATATAAAGAGAGTAAACACCTCCCAGAGCTGTGAGCCTGAGGGACAGAACACACACACACACACACACAGGAGCTGGTTGGTGGAGCTTCACTCTGCTGTGCACCTGGCTGGTGTGAAAGCTCTTGGCTCAGCCCAGGCATCATGGCCACATCACGCTGGATTAAGGAGAACTGATAGAATTACAGCGGCGGCAGCAGCAGAACCAAAAATATCAAATATTCTGTTTCTTATAAAAACACTTTCCTTTCATTTGGTTCCATCACTTATTGCCTTTCTCTATTTCACACCACTTCTCCTCACCTATCACCTCTGCTCTCTTTCTCATTCTTGCTTCCTTTCTGACTCCTTAAAGAGCCCGGGGCCATTAGAGACCTGTGCTCTGTGCTCTCATCTCTGAGGAGTGTTGTGGTGAGGGAGCCTGATCTCACTGATTGGTCTAATGAATCCAGTTAAGTCTCCTCTGCTGACGGTGGTGATTCATTTAAACTGCAACTATTCACTGAAGAGAAGGTCAGAGTGTCTTTAGATTCATAAAGATATTTTTTCTCTCTCTCTGATCATGTCTATTCTCTGGTCAGTGCTTCCATTTCCTCTGCAGACTGAAGCTCGGTGGAGGAACTAAAGGTGTGTGATGATGTTCTTATGACCTAAAGGTGTGTGATGATGTTCTCCTCAGCTCTTGTCTGTGCTGTCACAGTGTGGCTCTGTAACCTAACTGTTCACTGGCCAGCTTCCCTTCACACCTCTACAAGAGAGATTTGAAGAATTAGCCATTTCACAAGTAAGGATTTAAAGCAGGTGCTCCATTAGAATGAGAGCCCTTCAAAGATTCCAGCTGCCAGAGTGGAACTGAAATAAGGATCCATTCTCTCTGGTGCCACTTTCAACAAAATGTCTGAACAATAACTTAAGTGTGAGCTGAGGATCCTTCCTCAGAGCTTCATGCTTCATCCTGTCATCACATTATAGTCTCACTATTATCATCACTATGTTAGACCTTAAGTGATTGTGATTGTAGCTTCTGCCATTGTGTCATAACAGCGTTGGCATGACGATGAGGACAGAATACACAACATCCTGTGCTCATACAATGTGTGTGTGTGTGTGTGTGTGTGTGTGTGTGTGTGTGTGTGTGTGTGTGTGTGTGTGTGTGTGTGTATAACCATAGAGAGGTTTAAATGTAGAATAGATGTGTTGAGTATGGAACAGCGACCTTGATGCCTCAGCCAAAGAGATGAAGTTCATACGTTGAAGAGTTCTGTTCTGGTGTGTGTAGCTGTACTAACTTTCATCCTTAATGAACAGATCTTTCCTTTCTTTGAAGGTTTGAGGACGTAGTTCCATTTTAAATCTTATCCCTGTGATTTTACAGACTGAGAGAAAAGGTCAAATCTAATCTTTAGGAGATTTTAACATTAAAAAATTTGCCGATTGTGGAGAAAAGTCCTTAATGTAGAGACATTTTGTGTCCAGCCTCTCCCACTCATAAAGGCTAATCAGGCCTCTGTGCAGAGCTGCTGCAGGAACAGAACACAGAGAAGACATTAATCACACGCTCAGGGACGCTCCTAAACTCTGCTGCCTCCTATACAAAGGGATGGGGAAGATAATGAGACAAGGAAAGAAAGAACAGGGGGGGGAGGGGGGAGAGAGAGAGAGAGAGAGAGAGAGAGAGAGAGAGAGAGAGAGAGAGAGAGAGAGAGAGAGAGAGCGCTCTTCCCTCTGCTGGTAATTAATCAGTACAGTAGCCGTATGCTGCCAGCCTGCACAATCATAATTAATTACACAGAAGAGCGCCTCTTGGAGCAGGAAAGGGATGGCAGAGGGAGGACAGAGGGAGGAGAGGAGGAATGAAAGGAGGACTGTGATACATTAGAGTGTGGAGGACAACGAGCAAAACACAGAAGCACACACATTTAGATTTTTTTTTTTTTTTTAGATGACACTGTAGGCAACATTGTTTAGATTTAACCAGAAAAACCTTTTCCATAGCTTTGATGTTGTTTCTCTGCTCTGGTTCTATTTCTGTTCACTGCTTCTCCTGCTTGTTTCAAAGCCATCAGGGGAGCTGAGCTGCTGCTGCTTCAGCTCAGGCTACAGTCTCACTCTGCAGCTCTTCTTAGGTTCAAATGACTCAAACAAACCAACAAAGCACTGCACAAGAAAGCTCACTGTGCTTGGGATTGAAACATTATCAGGAAATCATCTAAACTGACTGAATAACTCTTCATCCCACATCCCTCTCTCTCTATAGAGGAATACTGTGCTCTGTGCTCTGATGCTGTTCTCTAATGAAGCTACACGAGACTCACCCTCTTCTCATCAGTCACGATGTACTGGCGCCCGTGCTTCTTGGTGAGGTGCGGTGCCAGAACATCAAAGCGCCGGCGGAACTGTGAGAACACCAAGTGGTCTGGATATCCTGGAGACACAGAGAGGAGCAGAGGAGCAGAAACACTTCACACTCACGTCTGTGCAGAGGAGAATCAGCAGTGTGTTAGCTTGAATTGCTAGAAGAAATATGGTGAAGAAAGACTTTAAAAGACCACAGAGTATAAACAGATTGGTGAAAATGTGATAGTACCAAGGTTCTAGTCTCTCCCTGAGTGGCAGACACAGTATGAAGGATGAATGTTTAGCATAAAGAGCTAGAGATTGTAAAAGCTTTGAAGGAAGCAACTGTAAGGTCACTGAGAGGTCAGAGGTCGTGCTTTACACTGTGACAAGGCTATTTTCTCTTCATCTACTCTCTGCTGTGCTGTCTGGTGTTCCCTGATCAACCTTCTGTTCTTATTCACGTCGTTTGTACGTCGTTACCTTGTCTGTAGATGCGCAGAGCGTCCAGCAGCTTGGACCCTCGGAGCTGAGCCCTCAGCAGGCCCACATCCAGAGTCATGAGGCCGGAGTCTGTGCTCTCGCTGTGCGTCACACGGGGCTCACCTCCCCCACCCACTGCCTCGGCTTTGGGAAGCAGACAGTGGACGAAGTGAACCCTGGAGCGACGCACCATGTCGATCAGAGCGTCCTGAACACACACCGAGGAGGAGAGAGTGAGACACAGAGCACAGCATGCATCCAATCAACAATCAACCAGTCTCTGTCTCTATACTGTCTTCACTTTGTAGCATTCAGATTTTATACTGGGCTCTATAATAAAGATTGATGAAGACCGTTTTAGGGAACACAGCTGTTATCTGAAGTGCTGTTAGGAAGAATATAACATTATAATTATCTTCATATAAGCTGCTGCTCCTTCTCTCCACTTCCTGTCCTCCCCTCCTCCTCCTCCACTCACCACTTGAAGTTTGACCTGGATGCACAGACTCCTCTTCTTCACAGCAGCCACACCTGTGGTGAAGGTCTTCCTCATGCTGGTGGCTCGTCGCAGGGCGAGCTGGGAGCTTCCCTCCAGACCGGCGATGGAGCCGGAGAGGACCGTGGCCCCGCCAGCCCGACCCATGAATAACCCACTGATGTTCTTCCTGTAGTGGACAGAACATGACGAGAAGAACAGGAGAACATGAAGAGAAGAACAGAAGAACATGAAGAGAGGAACAGAAGAACATGAAGAGAGGAACAGAAGAACATGACGAGAAGAACAGAAGAACATGAAGAGAGGAACAGAAGAACATGAAGAGAGGAACAGAAGAACATGAACAACAGCTGGGATTCATCTTCCAGTCATCCTGAATATTCAGACACAATCCTGTAGCCATCTGGCCACAAGCTTTTGGGCTACGGACCAAAGTGTCGGACTGAGAAGGGAGGACAGACGGACAGACGGACAGACAGACAGACAGACAGACAGACGGAGAGCATCAGACAGCAGCAGGGGAAGATTCAGAACAGAGTGATGGAGTAAAAGAGAGAAGTGATCCAAACCTGATCTAACCATCCCAGAGTGAGAATGAAGGATATGAAGCTAACACATCCTCACATGTTTACATTCTGATCAGTGTTTCCTCTCACAGGCTGGGATCAGGTTTTAATGACAACCTGCAGGCGGCTCATCTGGACACATCAGTGGAGGATTGGATTGTTTGGAGGCCCAGATGTTGGTGGACTGCAGTCTGCATCACATGTCTCACTGCATCACATGTCTCACTGTCTCACTGTCTCACTGCATCACATGTCTCACTGCATCACATGTCTCACTGTCTCACTGTCTCACATGTCTCACTGTCTCACTGCATCACATGTCTCACTGCATCACATGTCTCACTGCGTCACATGTCTCACTGCGTCACATGTCTCACTGCGTCACATGTCTCACTGCGTCACATGTCTCACTGTCTCTCACACGTCTCACATGTCCCACTGTCTCACTGCATCACCCGTCTCACTGTCTCACTGCTGTCCGTTACAAACGACTTAGCTACACAGATATTGATCATGTCTATTAGACAGAGAAGTTAAACAACTACTGTCAATATGTAATCCAGCTGTGAGTCTAACCCTGCATGACTTCATCCATTTCTTTTTTCAATATCAATAATCAGCAGTTTCCTGGTTGGACTCTGTAAAAATCCATCCTGAATGAAGACCTTTTGTGGTTGTAGGTAACAAAGACATCATATCATGAAATCACACACACGCACGCACACACACACACACACACACACACACACACACACACACACACACACACACACACACACACACACACACACACACACACACACACACACACACACACACACACACACACACACACAGAGAGCAGGGGAAGGTAGCTCCAGATGGTGAGTAACAGCAGTTCATCAATTAATGAATCACATCCCTAAAGCTGGCACAGATCCTTACTGCTGCAGCAGTGCCTCCTATGGGTCAGACAGAGGCTCTGCAAAGGAGCAGGAGCCTCTCCTGTATCACACACACACAGCTCCTGTGAGGGAGGAGATGGTGGCAGGTGGGAGTCTTACTTCTGGGAGTCCTGCAGCAGCGTGGCAGCGTTCTGGGCAGCAGGGTTGTGCTTGGCGTGGCTCAGCCAGCCCTGGGCGTTGTACTCCACCCAGTCTGTCCCGTGGCTGTGGCCCAACAGGAACAGGAGGGGTTTCTCTCCTTTCAGCAGCAGATTGGCTCCTGCAGAACACACTCAAAGGGTTAATATACCTTTCTACACCCACAGACAACAAATATGATGATGATATTCCATCTCCTTAATCCTCCCACTCCTCTGCAGCAGCAGCAGGTCTGATATACTGTGATCTTTAATCAAATCTGATCTAAAGCCCATCTGCACTGTGTCTCAGCCCAGACACACAGATTTCCCTGAGGTGCCTCAGGTTTGATAGCAGAGCTACATGACTGTACTTCCTGTGGTGGCAGACAGTGACAGGTAGCGTGTTTACCCTTGTTTTCTCCCTGTGCTGTGCCGTAGTAGCTGAAGAGTCTCTCCAGCATGGTTTCCTCTGAACCTCCAGGCTGGACCGCCTCCTCTTCCATCAGCCATAAGAGGCCTCGAGCCTCGTCCGTCCTGGACAGAGTACGCACCTGCAAAGAGACACACAGAGTCAAGACAACACACATTCCTCCACCTCATCACTCTGTTGGAAAGCTTCTGGGAAACCTCAGGACATCAAGAAGAGATGAGAGAAGAAATGTCTGACATAAAGCTGCAACAATGGAGGGAGGTTGTTCTGATGGCATCAAAGCATCACGTGTTACAGAAGAGGATAACTATAGACTATAAGAATCAAGGCATAACTAAAGATTTAAGATGCAGTCTTCAAATCACTTGATTTAATTAATATTGTTGATGTGTGAAGCACAAACTATAATGTAAAGACTAATTACAGGCTAGCATTTAGGAAATATATGGAAGCTACTTGGATTCCAATCATTAAGAAGAATAATGAGTTGTAAATAAAGAATCAGCCCCTCTAAACTGAGAGGTGTCGTGTTTGCAAGCAGGCTGCCTCTGATGGAAGCAGAAGGTGAAGTGACTCTCACAGTCAATAAGAAAGAGTGTGTGCAGTGATCATGAATCAGAATCAGCTGCTGAGGTGAAATGTGGAGGAATGCATCAATCAGCTCCTCTCTGTCTGATCAGACGTCACCTGACACTGAAGCCCCTTCTGCTCTGGTTTCTATTCTTTTTCCTGGTCTGCTGATGCTGCACATACAAAGCTGGTGTTTCCATCCTGCCTGCTGTGTGTCGGCTTATTCCTCCTCACTTTTTCCAATCTATGTCAACACAGCCCTGCCTCAATGTAATTTGAAATCAAACACTTGTCAATACCTCTCACTCACTGAGCCAGTATGGCTCCAGCATGCAGAGGCCCGGTGCCACACACACACACACACACACACACGTCTCTAATCTAACAGAGCGGTCCAGAGAGCCACAGACCCTTTGAGCCCAACAATAGGGAAACAAATCAAATCACTTGATTTAATTAATATTGTTGATGTTGAACAAACTCCTAAAGGAAATTGAGCAAATTAGAAAAAAATGAGCTACAATCACAAGAAGTCAAACTAATTGGATTGAGATAAGAGAGCAGGCTCAGCATACTAATGGACTCAGCCTGCTTCTCAAAGAAACCGCTCTCAATTTAAATGCAGCAACAACCGGTGCAGCACATTCCACACACAGGCTTGTGTCTCTTTGGTGTGTGTGAGTCTAAAGCAGCAGGAGTGTCATCATACACACAGTGTCCTGCTCTGAGCCCTGACACGGAGGGCATGAAAGGGTTAACCAGATAATGATGAACCCATAACTGACATCAATCACAACCTAATAACCTAAAAGTGCCCTCACAGATGCTGATCCTTACATCATCTCCTCCTCTGGTCTTCACATGAGTGTTTACAGGCTGAAGACCTCGGGGGGAAACGTTGCTTAGCCATCATAAAGGCGCTCAGTGCTGCCCCCTGTGGCCACAGGCAGTTCATGTTTCTCCCTCACTGCTATTACAAACTACTGCAGGTTAATTAAAGACTACTTTAAGGAGATTCATACTTAGTTACTAATACATTATTGCTTAGCAACACTGAGATCGAGTTCATCTATTCAGAGAGAAGATGATCGCAGCAGAGCCATCAGAGTCAGAGTGAGGCTCCTCCCTCTGTAGAGTCTCAGATCAGAGTGAGGCTCCTCCCTCTGTGGAGTCTCAAATCAGAGTGAGGCTCCTCCCTCTGTAGAGTCTCAGATAAGAGTGAGGCTCCTCCCTCTGTAGAGTCTCAGATCAGAGTGAGGCTCCTCCCTCTGTAGAGTCTCAGAGTCAGAGTGAGGCTCCTCCCTCTGTGGAGTCTCAAATCAGAGTGAGGCTCCTCCCTCTGTAGAGTCTCAGAGTCAGAGTGAGGCTCCTCCCTCTGTGGAGTCTCAAATCAGAGTGAGGCTCCTCCCTCTGTAGAGTCTCAGATAAGAGTGAGGCTCCTCCCTCTGTAGAGTCTCAGATCAGAGTGAGGCTCCTCCCTCTGTAGAGTCTCAGATCAGAGTGAGGCTCCTCCCTCTGAAGAGTCTCAGATCAGAGTGAGGCTCCTCCCTCTGTAGAGTCTCAGATCAGAGTGAGGCTCCTCCCTCTGTGGAGTCTCAGATCAGAGTGAGGCTCCTCCCTCTGTAGAGTCTCAGATCAGAGTGAGGCTCCTCCCTCTGTGGAGTCTCAGATCACAGCACAGTGAGAGCTTTGCTACATTAGTCTGCATGTTTCAGCTGTTCGCTCTCCACGTTAGGGAGGAACTGAGCTCTGTGCTGCTGCAGCGACATTTTGGAAATCAATGGAACCCGAGTGATGAGGACCTAAACATGATGTGATGACTCCGCCCACTCTGCTGGGTTCGTTTTGGCCTTGATTTGTCTGGGAGACTCTTTTCTCTCTCTTTAAACTATGAACCCATGCACTGAGGATACAGACAGACACCAGCCACTCTTTCCTGTTGACTGCTGTAAAAGAGTTATCTCATCTCATCTAATGTTTTATTTTGACTGTAACCTTGTGTGTGTTCATGACAATCTCAATGCTCCATGAATGCAAACTCATCTTTATGTTTAGAAGACACATTCCTGGTAAAGTGTTGGTGTAATGCTTGAGAGTGAGACTTGAGAGGAGAAGAGAGAGAAGAGAGAGAAGAGAGGTTGTTGTTGTTTTCTTACCATAGCTTGGGCTGAGGCCTGGTCAATAGCTGCTACAGACAGAGAGGTACTGGACTCTATGTCATCTAAAGCAAGTTCTATGTTTTCCTAGACGCAGGAGGAACAAAGGCGTGTGTTAGTAACCTACTGCAGCTTCACCAACACAGAAGAAGACGTCTCATGGAATCACAGGTGAAGCTACAGGGTTAAAGTGTGACATTAGCTCTAGATTGGGTTGTGTGAGTACGGATGGTATCTGGATTAAAGCACAATGTTTTGAAATGATCAGACTCTACTCAAAGTCTTTTTCTACACAACAAAACAACAACATTAAACATTTAGACAGAGTTATCCTTGTTTCAGTGAGCCTTGTTTGTGAGGTTTGTTTACAGGCTTTACAGAATGTCAGGCTTCTGTCAGGTTCTGCCTCATTCTGTTTTTTGCAGTCAAATCTAAGTGGCAAAAGAATTCCAAATCAAATTAAAGCTATAATTGAAAAAGTAACTTCAGACTCTCTGTTGGAAAGAGATTTGATTTGTATTATTTTCTCTTAGCTGGGAAATGCTAATTAACTTTAGAAAAACCTAATTAAGAGGCTCTGTTTACACAAGTGAGACGTTCCTGTGTGTGTGTGTGTGTGTGTGTGTGTGTGTGTGTGTGTGTGTGTGTGTGTGTGTGTGTGCTGTGTGCCAGCAGCACCTCCTTGTATCTCTCCAGCTCTTGGACGAAGGTGCGTTCATGAAACAGCGTCTGCAGCCTCTCCTGAGTGTAATTGTGGCAGAGCTCCTCAAAGGTAGCCCCCCGCTGCTGCTGAGCCAGCCGAGGGTTCTGGAATCCTGGAGTGTCAACAATCAGCAGAGAGCACAGCGAGTGTTGACTGGACTTCAGAGCCCTGGAGGTAAAAGAGAAGCAGAGAGGGAAACAAATATACAATGAGACTTTAGTGGTTCCCTTGGGGACGGCGAGCAGCAGCAGGAGGAGAAGAGGAGGAGGAGGAGGAGGAGGAGGAGGAGGGACGACAGCACACAGCTGAGAGGAATCACAGGAGAGTAAAACAACAGAGCAACGGGAGGGCATCTGGGCTTTAAAGATAAATTGATCCCCAGCCATCACAAACGGATAGAGACCCATATAACCTAGAAATGAGAAATACAACTCTGGGGAGCACAGATGTGTGCATCTGTACGGCTGAGCGCAACAGTGTGTGTGTGTGAGAGTGTGTGTGTGTGTGTGTGTGTGTGTGTGTGTGTGTGTGTGTGTGTGTGTGTGTGTGTGTGTGTGTGTGTGTGTGTGTGTGTGGACGCATCCAGAATCTTACTGAGGCTTTCCCCCGTGCAGGCTATAGTTAGAGCATGTATGTACCTGAAGGCCACCATGGTGCTGTACACTATACCTCCACCCATTTAAGTTTCCTTTAAGTAGCTCACTTAGTTTGGAGTAGTTTCTCTGAATGTCTCTGTTCTTTCATACGGATGGAGGCTCCAGGGTTTCTAGGTGAGACTCAAGTAAATGATGAAGGGAATACTGAGCCTTGATCAAAGACAATTCAAGTTGTTTTCCCCTGAACTCTCCAACCACAGAGACATTTAGACCATCTCTCTCCAGGGAAACAACTGTGCATCTTCATCCTTTTATTCTTTCTATTTTCCCATTGTTTAGTTTGTTATATGAACGCTTAAATGTGTTTTAATCCTATTTATTCCTTTTTATGTTTTTATTCTGAATGTAACCATTAAATGAATTTAAGGAATTTGTCTTGGCCATTATTTTCCTTTTATTTCCTTAAGATTTTCTTATTCTATTGTTTTCCTGCTCCCTTTGATGTGTGTGTGTGTGTGTGTGTGTGTGTGTGTGTGTGTGTGTGTGTGTGTGTGTGTGTGTGTGTGTGTGTGTGTGTGTGTGTGTGTGTGTGTGCAGCGCTCTCCATTGTTTCCTCCTTTTATTCATGCTCTTCATTTATTGGTCTCACAAACGTCTGAAGAACGCTCTTGGAGTTGCAATTTATGTTGGAAAATGCTTCACGGTGTTCTCTAACTTCACCTAACTGCCTGTCTGTCTGCCTGTCCGTCTGATCAGTGAACAGGACCAGAGGCCAGAACAGGAAGACTCTGTCAGAGACGTGTGAGCTGGACGACACGGAGAAGAAGAAGTCAAACTTAAACACAGTCCTTCTCTGAGTCTATGCTGGATTCCACTGTATCATGTTTAGATTCTTAAAGCCCAATGACTGAAAACAAAGAAATGAATTCATCACATAACTGCTCTAAGACTATAAATATAAATGTGCAGCTACAGGAACTAAAGTGATTTCTGTATGCAGGATTTGAAAAACAACTTCAGCCAATCTTACTCTGACACGTGTGTGTGTGTGTGTGTGTGTGTGTGTGTGTGTGTGTGTGTGTGTGTGAAACAGCACATTGATTTCACAGCCACACGTACACACACACAGCCAAGACAATCAGAGAGGAGCCAACATGACAGCTTCTATTCACAGGAACATTCACACAACACGGCACATCCACACGACTGTGGGGAGGAAATACAGGAAAACATACGATTCCAGATCTTCAACTACCAAGCATGAGATGAGACTTTACCAGGAGCTCCCTTCTACCCGATGAACGTGTTATCATGTATGTTCTAGATCATACATTCGCTCCTACATGGAAATAGCATCAACAAACAAAAACCCCTCACTCTTCAGTCAGGTGAGCTTTATGGTGATGTCATTACTTTAGTGCCTGAGTTACTAAAGGAAACCAGCAGCATTCTTACAACATGGAGGACAATAACATTCATGCCTCATCTCAGTGAAATCGATCCCATGACTGTGAACTAAAGGCCCGATCGTTTCTGACTCGCCAATATTACAACGAGTACACCCTGAGAAGATCAATACCAGAGAGGACCCACCTGTTAATGAGGGAGATGACCAGGGTGAAGAGCTCCGAGTAGAGACCTGACGCCATGGCCTCCAGGCACTCCAGAGCTGTGACCTTTGACCCTGACAGAAGAAGAGAGGAGGGAGGGTGAGAGACGACGCCACAAAGTCACAAACAAGAAGAAGAAGGTCTGTGTGTGCAGGTAAAAGTCTCCATGTCAACAGGTTACTATAGTTACATTGGTAATTAACCCTTTCCCTCACACAAGACAGCAATTTACACCACAAAGCAAATCAAGGTGATGCATTTGAAACGGAATTGTAGAAAG
>NW_027466981.1:392500-417500 GCF_046128005.1 Genypterus blacodes
CATCAACATGCTCTGTGTTTAAGTGATGCACAGCTTTCTGAGGGAGCGCTGAGACACTGCAGCTCTTCAGAGGTTTGTCAGCTTTAAATGAAACATCTATTCAACCTGAATGGACCAATTCATGTTGCAGCATCTTTAGATTGTGATTTCAGGCTTCCTGTGAACCCTGGAGCAGACTAATCTTTGGTGCTGACTCACTTGGGGCTAAGTGTGTGTAATTTACTGCGACCCTTGCGACCCTGAAGAGCAGAGGCGCTCTCTAACTGTCAGCCTGGACCAACAGGACCATGAATCACAGCCAATGCTCCTCAGCTCACCGCTCGGACGCCGGTTGACTCAGGTTAAAGTTAAGTCAGTAGCCGTATGGATCGATCCTGTAATAAACATGTAGTCCATCACACAGTCTTCCATGTGTGTGTTTGCAGCTGTGTGTGTGTGTGCGTGTGTGTGTGTGTCTTTACCTTTTCAGAGTACATGGACGGCGTGCTGAGAGGGTTAATGACCACCATGTTGGGTCCAGCGTAGGTGTGGATGAGGTTTCCTCCGTAGCGCTGCCTCAAGCTGTGCATGACACTGGACTCATTCAGATAGAGCAGGGAGGCCAGATCCTCTGACCGGTCGTATGATGGCGGGTTAGCCTACAGACAGACAGACAGACAGGCAGAGAGACAGACAGACATCACTCTCTTTATCAGCCTGAACACTGACAGCTGAAACAACATTAAATGCTTCTTCACAGTAGGATGAAGTGACCTGGGGACAGAATGACACCTGTGTCCCACCACATGAGGGCGCTGGACGTGTGTCCTGAGCAGCAGACAGATTAGAGAGGGAGCTCCTGGCATCAGTATGCAGCCATGGTAACGGAGCAAAGCCCAAAGGAAAGCTGATGTAATTAAAACTTCAGTCTTCACTCTGGGATTCACAACCAAACCCCATGTTTGTGAGTCCTTCATCAGAAACATCAAACCTGTCCTTACTCACTGCAGACACACACTCATCACCACTGCCTCCCTTTATATGGAGCTCTGTCATTACGCTGAGTCTGAATATGCAGGTCTGTGCTACAATCAGCCTGGGAGACTGAGTCCTGACTGATGCTGCTGAGGATGAGGAGTGTGTTTAACATCTTTACATCTTTACAATCACTGTTAGAGTTGAGATGTTCTACAAAATTATGGGGCAAAACATTTTCTGTCTTACAATAAAGTTCTCCAATTTGTTTTACAGCAGAAAACATTGAATGAGTTCCAGTGTGTTAACCTGCACAGCAGCAGGCCAAGGAGCTCAGGTCATCACACACTCATCTATCAGTTCATCATTTGTCTCCAGTGAAGAAAACTGACCTTTAGAAACTCATTCAGTTTGTTTACATGCCTCAGTACTGTGATTACAGGCAATACTGTGATCAAACATACAACATCCCTCCTTCCCTGTGTAAACATGACCACAGGCTGAGGTGAGTCCTTCAAGATGAGGAGTCATCTTTCACAGAGAAGTCCCTGCACTATTCTAAGTACAGTCCCATCATCTAGGCCTGTTAATGAGAGTTCTGATGACTTCAGGCGTCTATCTTCAGGCTGTCAGGGTCATGAATAAGATCTGCTGACACGTTCCTGTCAGACTGGACTCAGGGCTGGAGCTCAATGAGTAAAAGACAACAGGTGGCAGAACCTCCCTGGTGCCCTTTGACCTGAGCAGGCCGCTCCTGCCAGGCAGCTGTCAGTGTCCATGTCCAGAGAGGCATCTGAGCTCATCTAAAGCTCCAGCAGGCACTTTCAGCCTGACTCAGCCTCCATTAGACTGCTGAGCCTCCACTCCTGCTCTTCAGCTTCAGACTAACCTCACTGCCGTTCAATCAGGAAGACCTAGAGACCAGGTTTACAATACATTACATTACATTGCGATCATTTGGCAGACGCTTTTATCCAAAGCGACTTACATTACATTACCACCCTTCGCAGAGGGGGGAGCAATTGAGGGTTCGGTGCCTTGCTCAGGGGCGCCTCGGCAGGGGCTCGAACTGGCAACCCTCTGGTTCCCAAGTTGAAGCTCTACCCACTGAGCCACTGCCTCCACAATAAAGACTGAGAAGTTCACACTGGCGTTACCTTTAGGGTTAGCTTTAGCCTGGTGTTACTTTCACACTGTCACATACACACAGTAAGTCTCTACAGTCTGTGTGCCTCGCCCCCAGGTAAGAGCCCTGCCTGATCCGGTCCCAGGAGGAGGCCCAGTTCTCCCTCTGTCAAACTCAATTCATAAGAGTTCTTGGGTTCAGTCTGGCTCCTGTGGCTATTTGTTCCTATTAGGGCCTCCTGCCCCACAAACCAAAGCTCCCAGGGTCACGGACACACACACACACATTTACAGTTGTAAAAATGTGTGACCAATCCCTATATCCAGATGAAACACATCTTCATTATCTTAACATCTGATGACCCATTTGAGCTAAATGATGATGTCGTGTCTAAATCCTCACTCACCTTCTCTATATCGTCCTCGTCCACATCCAGTATTGTCCCATCGTGCTCCAGTCTGACCTTCAGCTTGCCCTCTGGCAGGGAGCCAGGCTCCGTCTTCACCACAGTGGCTGGGTGAGGAGAAGGAGAAGATCAGATTATTCTTAGAATGTACCTGCTAGTGTTGAATGTCTTCAGATTATGTCAAGAAGCAGAATAGAAACATCTGAAGTGTGAATGGAGTTTAAAACATCATAAAGTAGTTTAGAGTAACAGACAGGTGTGTGTGTGTGTGTGTGTGTGCAGCGTAGACTTCAGTGATCTCAGGTCAGTACATCTACATTTACACTTACATGACCACTGGGTTAATGTTTTAGTATTATGAAGTATTTCTAAAGGAAATGCTAAACATATACTCTCACACAGCACACGTTGCTTTATTACAGGATGCTTTAACTTCTAGCCTTGTGGAAAAATTCTAACATGTGCAGCATAAAAACATTCACACAGTTCTTAATCCCATCTCACCCAGGGAGAAGCCATCCTTGTGGACCAGCCAGACCTTCTCAGATCCATACCAGGCCTGCTCTGCTGCTATCTGCTCCTCAGTCTTCACCTGGAGGACAGCAGGGAGGGAGGGAGGAGAGAGTTTAACCACAGAGCCTGTGACTGTCTGAGAGCCCAGCGCTGTAGGTCACACTGAGTCATAACCACACATGCTGAGAGGTGATGAGGGGGAAGCTGGTCAGGAGATGAACATGCAGTGGATAAAGGTGGACTCAGAGCTTCACAGTGCTCTGAGCAGTGAAGCTCCTGCAGGATGTTGACTGAGACTGTGTGTGAGTGTGTGAGCACAAGAGAGAGAGAGAGAGAGAGAGAAGAGAGAAGAGAGAGAGAGAGAGAGAGAGAGAGAGAGAGAGAGAGAGAGAGAGAGTGTTGTCTGAACGTTCCCTGCATGACCTTCAGGGAACGTTCAACCAAGACAGTCACTTTAACAGTCCAATAACAAAAACAAATCTACTTCCTCCAGTGGTCACACAGGGAAACTAATGAGGGAAGTGAACACAACAAAACAAGAGTAGATAAAGTGATATGCAAACCAAAACAACAAGTGAAGCACGAGTCAGCAGAAGAACCCAAAGACCTCAAACCAGAACTGCACTGGTCTCTACGTGTTTATGATCTCTATTCTGCTGATTGGCTGATGACACCAGAGATCTAATCATGTCAGGGAGTAGGAGATGTTTGTAGTAAGTAGGGAAAACAAATCAACAGTCAAAGTTTTGACCGCTAAATGAAGTGAAGTGAAGTTAAAATGTCCACTAGGTGGAGCTGTTTCAACCACAAACTCCACAGATCCTTATAAAGACATGAAACCTTCCAGTCCAGCGTAATAAAAAATCTACCAATGTAAAGCAGTCAAACAAAGGGTTACAGCTGATAAATGGAGACTAAATGCCACATGTTGGTGATAAAGGAAAAAGTGAAGTCACACTGCAATCTGCAAGCGACACACACACACACACACACACTCCACAGTGCAGGTGAGGGGAGGCTGGAGGTGAACGACACTCAGGCACAGCAGAGGCCAGACCTGGGACTGCTGGGCCGCAGCAGCATGGGAGGCCTGAAGGAGGGCCACAGGGTCCTCTTCCACTGCATCCTGGTGGTGGGCCAGCATGAACAGCAAGGAGGGAGGGGGTCAAAGGTCACATTTACATATGAGAGACAGATGTTAGACAGACAGACAGAGAGACAGACAGACAGACAGACAGACAGAGAGACAGGCAGATAAGACAGATCTGGGTAACTGCAGAATGTGTAACTGCATCTGTGGAGAGAGCAGGAAGAACAGATGAACTGTTTCTAAAGCTGGACTGAGCTCCAGACATCCAGACATGCAGAGTCACTTAGAGCTCAGATCTATGGAGAGAGCAAGAACTGAACGATACAAACGCATGCTAACATTAGAGACTCTCCTATGTTCAGATATTATAAAGCCACATGGACCCAGATGGATGGAGTGAGCAGAAGCGTCCTGAACAGCTGAGAGCGCCTGAGTGTCAGAACTCAGCAGCACAGAAATATAAAACAAGAGACGCCACACATGCTTCATCCAAGGGTCTCACTCCATCGCCATGCCAACATCCCAGTAAGACTCCTCACACACACACACACACACACAGACACAGACACACAGCAGCAGCTCATGCAGGTTGACATATCATGGAGTCTAAGTGTGTCCACATGCTGCTGGATCACAGGGAGGCGCTTTAACAACCTGCAGCTGGAAACAACACATCTGTCACAAAGCTTTCAGCTGATCACTTCATGTTTGTGTACAAGAGTGCTCCGACTGTGTGGGAAATATGTTGTTTGCTTTTGTTGCCGTCTTACCCAGAGAGTAAGAAGTCTAACATTCATATGTGCTCACTGTAGAATCTGATCAGTCAAAGGGTTGCAAAGGGCAAACAGTGATCGATGCTTCAGCACAGAACAACGACAAGGAGGCGACTCATAGGCATCATGTCAGAGGCAGACTGATACTGACTGGGTGAAACCTTAAACACATCCTTTACTTACATTGGTCTAACCCTCACACACACACACACACACACACACACATGTTAGGAAACAGACAAGGGAACAAGTTGGGAAAGTTAGAAGGAGTCAGGGCCTTACACTCCCACACGCCACACGAGTGCAAATTCCAGCCAGGAGGCCTAGAGGAAGGCTGGAGGGCCGCAGTACCTGGGGAGGGGGCCGGGGGGCCGCGGCAGAGGCTGACACTGTGATTGGCGGCTCCAGCTTAGCCACAGAACAACCAAGACACCAGCAGCCAGCAATAGCAATGTAAGTGAGGCATGGACAGGGGAGGGGGGGAGAGGAAGAGGAAGAGAGAGAGTGGAAGAGGAAGAGGAAGAGAGTCAGAGAGACAGAGGGGGTGGATGGATGGAGGAGAGAAAGAAGAAGACATGGTCAACATGAGATTTGGACTGGAAAAGTGAAATGGTTGAACACAGACAGACAAAGTGACCGTGTTGATTGGCAGCACAGATTAGTTCAGTCAGGCATTACTTCAGAGTGACGTATTAGACAGATGTTACTTGAATTGACACATGCAGCAAAATGAGGAGCAGAGCAGGAGAGCAGCAGGAGTGACTGAGGAGAAGAACTCATCACTAGACTGATAGATAATGAGCTCATCAAGCAACTGCGCCTGTTTAGGGTGGGGGGTGGAGGTATTATGGGATGGAGCCATGTTACAAGAGATAACCAGCCAGCAAGTCACAGTGAGAGCTGGAGAGAGGAAGGGTTAGAGTCACAACAACAGAGGGGATCACATGTGACGCCCAGACAAACAGCTGTTTAGTCCCACTCCAGCAGGGAAACAAGCCCCGCCCCCCCATCCCCCACCCCCCCCATCAGCTTCCCCAAATACACACAGCACTAAAGTGAGCAGGCTGACTCATGCCCACAGCCTGAGGGAACATTAAGAGCTGCAGTGAGCCGTGAGCTAAAACACGTTCTCCTGATCAAACTCACTCAGCTCAGTTTAAGTAGAACTAAATATTGTTTCAGCTTAAACCTCTTCTTTCTTTCCTTCCTCACTAATAATCAAAAGGAGGGTTCATTATTTCATTTTTTGGGAAATATTTATGTTCCTGTTTTTCATTCTAATCACCATTAAAGTCATGATTTAATGTAAACATGTATCCACTGCTCCTCCCCTATGCTGCTGTGCACACTGAGTGAAAACAGGTCATGCTTGGTAATGCTTCTTAAAAGCCTATACAGACTGTACAGGAGCAGTTAGGGGCTCAGTGTCTTGCTCAACAGCACTTGGACAGGCTCTCTATGCCCGGTGTCAAACCAGGAACTCCTGAATCCTGAGTCCTGTCTCCTCTACTAAAACCTGCTTTGTTCTGATGGACTGGAACAAACTGTCAAACACAGGTGACAGCTGGCTCAACACTGTCTGTCTGTCTGTCTGCCCTCTGACCTCAGGGGTGTGTCTAACAGGTGTGTGGGAGGGGAAACTCACATGTTAGACACTGACATCAACATGCTACAGATGAGGGATCAAAGTCAATTCTGTAACACACAAGAGCACTGTAGGAGAAGTCAGAGAGGCACAGTGTTTACAGCTAACATGTTAAACAGCTAACATGTTAAACAGCTACACAGTGTCAATATGAATGTGTGTGTAACTCAGCTTGACTTAGAGGAGGGCTGACATCTTTCAACCATTTTCTAAAGGAGACTCCAAGGCAACATGAGAGAACTTACAGATGAACAAAGGGCCACATAAACAGGATGTGCTGTACTGTATATTAGAGTGTGGTAAGAGGGAAAGCATGAGTGAGGTCAGCAAACAGGGAGAAGGCCCAGCTGATACCACACTAATGTGAAACTGACTTCAGGTGCTGAAGCTGACAGGAATACAAGCAGACAGACAGGAAGCCACAGCAAAACATTAGTAAAGGGCAGACGGGACAGCAGAGTCATTTACAGGGGCACTGAAGATCCTCATCAGGCGTCTCTGAGCCGCCTCGGTAGGACTGAGCGGCGGCGCCTCCTACAGGGCAAAGCAGCAACACATTGAGACTAAACCTCACAAAGAGAGAGCAAAGGCCATGACAACACACACACACACACACACACACACACACACACACACACACACACACACACACACACACACACACACACACACACACTAACACACACACACACACACACACACACACACACACACACACACACACACACACACAGCACTTCCAAGCCAACCCCGTTAGCCAAAACAAGCATGACTCATCTATCTAGCTGGAAACTGCAGACACACACATTCTGTCGTATACAATAAATGCAAATGTGCACACACACACACACACTCTTTGGGTGAGGTTAGAAAAACATCTTGGAAGAATTCTCAAATGAATAAACGCAGAACATCATGCTCACACAGGAAATCAATACAACACACACACACACACACACACACACACACACACACACACACACACACACACACACACACACACACACACACACACACACACACACACACACACACACACACACACACACACACACACACACACACACACACACACACACACACACACACACCTCAAGAAGAGGATGTTATTAGTAAGAGGCAAAAACTTGCAACCTTCCAAGCTGAACTAATCAATAAATAACGTGTCCCCGGCCACACCAACTAATCTGGACTCATCTGAATCCTCTGGCTCTGAATATCAACATCTAACTACAAACGGAGCAGACAGAGCAGACAGAGCAGACGGAGCTCTGCTACAGACTCTGCTTCCTGAGATATAAAGTATAGAAGTGCATGATCATGATCTGCAGCTGAGATAAAATGGTGATAAGTTTGATTCTCCTCCCACCTCAGTTCCTCAGGTGTGGCTCTGGAGGATTTAACTGTAAACCAGCATCAACTCAATGAGAGTACAGAACACATCCCTACATGAGTCTCCAGGCTATGAAGCCCCCTGTTGGTGAGCCTGGGTAAACAGGCTTGGAGGCCTCGTGAGGAGGAAAAGGCAGCCACTGAATTCCTTGTTTGTTTTGCTGGGAGATGATTCCCTGAAAAGAGTCTCAGAGGAGAAGCACTTTGAAATAGTTGAGGGGCCCCAAACCTCAAGAAGCTCAAAGGGAGCAAGTTCATGAAATGTGCAAAACAGAGTGTGTAGTCTCCTGCAAATAAACAATTCACTAAGTTGACTGCAGATCCAAGCTGGCCAGGAAAGAAGAGAGCTGAGGAGGAATCTGAGGGTTTGTGACTGAGAGGCTGCCAGTGAAACCCTGCAGCCAGATGGGAAACTGTGGCTGCCAGACATCAAGAACCACTTCTTCTCACTGTTCTTACCATCTACTGAGTCACCTGGAGCAGGGGACCTACAGAATACACCAGCAGCACACCTGTCACCTGTTTACTGGCCAAACACTATAGACAGAAAGAATGAAGCTGAAGCTGCTGCAGCCCAGAGAACCTGGAGCCTTCAATACAACCTCCAACAGAAAAGGTCTGAGGGAGAGGGAACAAGATGATGTCCTTTGTAATCTGGTATCTACTTATTTACATTCTGGGCTGAACGTAGACCTGCACGGGTCAGAGGACCACCAGGACTCATGAGGCAGTCCTCTTCATAGATTTGTAGGTTATCTGATCCATTAGTGAGCTAAACACAAAGCAGGCTCTTGTAACCTTGGTATGAGTCACTAAGAGAGCCGGATGAGTTCTGCTCTCCTCTTCTGCTTGGAGGGACTCTATGTGAAAGGCCCATTAGTGAGTCAGGTCCACACTGAGGTCACACACATCATCACAGGGAGTGGAACCAAACACCAGAGTGCTCTTTCATCTCAAACATGCTTTTATATCGCCATGCAGTTCCACGCAATGTCCCAAACGTTCACTGTGCAAGTGTGAACAGTGTATACACACACACACACACACACACACACACACACACAGGCAGTACCTCTTGTTTACTGACAGCAGGCTGTTTCTGAGGGGCAGCTACTGTTGGAGGGGGGGACATGGGAGCAGGCCTGGGGCAGGGAGGGTTGGAACTCACAGGAGGGGCAGGGGGAGCTGGTTTGTGTCCTGATGGAGGAGGGAGGGTGAGAGGCTTTGCCCCCACTGAGTCAGTCAAAGGGGGACTGGGTGTGACTTTGGGTTTAGGTGAAGGTATGAAGCCAGCAGGTGGAGACAGCGTTGAAGGCTTGGGTGCTGGAATAAAGCCAACAACTGCTGGGAGAGACGTGGGTCTGGAATGGGAGGATTTGGAGGAAGGAGAGGAGACTGAGCTCTCAGAAACCAAAGGAGATTGAACCTCCTGCCTCCTCAATGGAACAGAGCTTTTAGACTCCAGTTTGACCTCCTCTGGCTTAGGGGCGGGTTTGTCTTCTTTTGTCTGCACAGGCTCAACCTTTTCTTCTTTTCTCTCATTTCTTCTCACCGCTTCATCTTTTTCCTCGTTGCGTATTCGTGGGCGAGGCTCCCTGGTCCGGCCCCTGACCATGAGGTTGGTCAGACCTTGTGAAATGTCATCTCTCTCCTCCTTTTTGATCACGTCGTGCTTGAAGGAGAAGGCCGCCATCTTGGGGGTCTTGGTTGAAGCTGGGGCCTGTGCCTCAGGACAAAGCTTGGGGAGCTCTGGAGTTTTGATCGATGTAACTATAGGGACTTCCTCATCCTCGATGGGCAGGACCTTCCTGACCACACGCCGGACCACCTTGACCACCTTCTTGCGGGTCAGACCCTGGTCGTCTGTGTGATCCACCTGACTGCTGCCCCTCACTGAACCGTTGACTTTACCATTGGATGTAATATTGACAGCACTTTTGCTCAGGAAGCCGTTTGGCTGTTGGACATTGTGGAGCATGACCGGCTCTGGGCTCCTAGGAGCTCGTGGGGGTTCAGGACTCTTAAATCGCTCTGGCATGCGTGCCAGTGGCTCGGGGCTTTTGAATCGTTCTGGCACTTGAACAGGTGTCCTGACTTTAGGTGGGGATGGACTCCTGACCCGGGAAGCAGATCCTGTAGGGGAGACTGAGGGGCTTTTAGCCCGGAATAAGCCCCTGCCTGGGTCTAGAGCCGGCACCGACTTGGCCCGGTTGGACAGACCTTCAGGTTCTGGCTACTCACAAAGAGGAAAGAGAGGAGACATGAGGCAATCAATAATGGAAAAGAGAAGGAAAGAAGAATCATATTCATATCCAAAGCTACATGAACCTCATTAATACTAAAGCAACCCTTTAAAGTTTAAACAACAAGGAGAAATGCAACGTATCCAACAATAACCAGTCATTCCTTCATCCTGACACGGTTCAGATCATGAAGAGGAGAACAGAGACCTGGCTCATTGGCTGTTGGACTCATTTCAAGACACTGATAAACCGCTGCACAATGTGTTTACCTGTACAGATCTACCACAACAGGTTCATCTACAAATGTAAACTATAGGCTCCACCTCTGAGCCGTGACTCATTGGTCTGGATGAAGCTGCACGCTAACATCAAACACACTTCACTCTGTGAGAAACTTACACTTGTGCTCTCTGGCTTGTTCTCTTCTTTAATCTGAGGGTGTCGATATGAAAAAGGAAACCAAATAAAAACCTGAACACCACATGAAGCTGGAGCTCATCACACACACACACACACACACACGCACACACTGTACAGAACACACACCATGCAACACCTGAGATCAGTCACAGCTGAGATGACTCCAATCACACCTGTTACTGACACAGCTACACATGGATGCACTTACACTTCTGCTTAGTGGTTAAGAGTGTCAATCAAACAGCATAAGTGACACACAACAACAACACTGGACAATTGTTATCTGTGTATACAACAATATACAACACACTGTCAATCAAATCCATCGAGTGAAAAGGGTAAAGATCACACATGAGTCTGGACAGGCGTGTTAATATATGAGCCAACACCGTGCAGCGCTGATCAAAGATCCAAACCAGACTTCCCTTTTGCTCCCAGAAGGAGAAGCGTGATGAGAATGCCATGTTGGCTGATCTGATGTCATGGGCTGAGATGGATGAGATGGGAGCAACAAGAGGGAGGGAGAGGAGGGGGCGGCTGGTAGAGAAAGAGAGGGGCAAAGTTTGAGACAGAAGATTACAGGTGAGGCTTCACAACACAGACAGAGCTCAGGGCTGAGGCCAGAGGTCAGAGGTCACTCAGTCCATGACAGCCATGACATAAAGGCTAGAGATGTAGGATGAACAGGAGATTATATTGAGATTAGCCAATGAGAGCAAACCAACAGTATCAGCAAAACTCCCCCACGGCCAAAATGAGACAAACGGCAAAGTTACAACCAAAGAAAGCATCAAAGTTAATCAACTACAGCCCTCTACTCTTCATCTACCTAGTGAACAAGCTATTGGAGAGGATTTACAGATGTGGAACAGGAGATGGCCGTACAGATGTTTTATATGAGCCTCTCTAGCATCTGTACTTAGCCTGACTGAGCAGATCAAGTCTTGGTTCGCCTTCTCACCGTCTCCAGTGTAGAAACATCAGTGTTTGCCTGAAAGCCTGAAAGCTGTTTATCTAAACCTGGGGCTTCTGTTCTGTTCTAACAGTGATGTGTTTAAACAGTTCCACCTGAGTGAGGAGAGGTCACAGAGCGTACCTGAGCAGGTGGAACATGAAGGGGATGACAGGAGGCCACTGCGTCTCTGTCTGGATTGCATCATGCTATCAAAACACTACTAACACTGCTCTGGTGAAGGTGATGTTGTTCACTCATCACATAGTTGCTTCTACCTTCTTCAAACCAGTAAACTTGGCAGGTCTTAACACTTAAACTCTGCTTCTTTTAAGGCAATAAATACATTTTCCAGGCATCATGTCATCACCATAGTCAGACTGAATCCATCCTAAATCATGGTTGTATACTTAACAGTAACAGATGGAGACTAGCTGATTGTACATTGATTCAGTAAAGCGTGTAAACACACCACTTCATCATCACTGAACCAACCAGAGAATAGAGAATCATCCCGAATGTCTCCACTATTACCTTTGAATGAACTCATGTGACTTACACACACACACACACACTTCTCTATGATGCTGTTAACACATAAAGGGCAAATAAACACAACTGAATCCTAGAGGAGGCGTTGATACCTTGATATAGTAAAGTGTGTGTGTTCTGTGAGAGAATAATGATCACAGATAACAGTGACACAACACAGGACATGGTGTGTTATGGTCAGGGATACTCTGGCTGGATCAGCGTGTTGTAAGCGTGATGAAGGCCTGTTCCTTAGGTGACATTGTGTTGACATTAACCTACATTTGCTTCTCTGAATGAAACCTGAGTCGGAGGGGAGGACCGGAGAAGAACAGAGTCCATATATCTGCCAGACATGAAGCCAGCACAACACACTGCTCACACACAGCTCACACACAGCTCACACACAGCAGCTGCTTCCTGCTACACGTATGATGACAGTCGACTGGCTGAACCCTAGTTAGTACAGATCCAGGAGCCCAGGACCTCCAGAGCTCAAGTGAGGTCATCTGGTGATATCATTCTAATATAGAGTGATGATCTGTCCATCACACACAGATATAAACTTCTCATTATCCTGTGTGCCTGTCCTGACTGAGACTGAGACCTGTGTGTGATTGATCTGACATCATGAGGTCACCATCATGAGGTCACCACATGGGCTCGTTACGGAGCAGATCAGTGTGTGACGTTAAAGTGATCTCACCTGTAGCGTTGATATTCTATTCTGGACACCATGACCTTACACATTAATACTTTATATCTGTGTGTAACAGGCCGCAGTGCTTCAACCAGTGAATGAAAACCAACGGCACATGACAGAAAAGACACAAAGTGACACAAACCAACTTTAAAAGAAGAAGAAAGTCTCTAAATCAAATCAAACTCACCATCTAAATCAGACCAAAGGCACTAAGTTCACTTCTCAACAGAGCCAACACACAAAGCTGGGCCCGTCCATTCAAACACACACCCTCTTCAAACCAACCACACAGTCAGTCTGACACGTTGTTCACACTTTACTGACTAACATGAGGAGCAAAAGAGGAACCAAACCTTCAACATGACACAAACGTTGCTATTGTTTAACCCTGTGTTGAGTTAGAGAAGCAGTGGAGCTGCTGCTGCCCCGGGGCTCTCTCTATCTCTCTCTCTCTGTGGTCACAGCCCTAAATATAGAAGCAGCGAGCGGCTGTGGAGCCTCCAGGCAGCAGCTCAGCTCAGCCCACCTCATATAGACTTCTCAAACAAGGCCCCTCGTCTCTAACAAAGCCTTCTGACACAGCTCCTGTACCTGTTAGTGAGGAAAGTCCTTTATCCACACGGCCCCCAGAAAGCACAGCAAATTTGATCCAGAGGACAGGAAGCTGCTGGAGACACACACAGCTCAGTATGAAGACGCCGGAGAGGGACAGGGGGGGAGAGAGAGAGGGAGAGAGAGAGAGAGACAGAGAGAGAGAGACAGAGAGAGAGAGAGAGAGAGAGGGCAAGATAGAGAGAGAGAGACATGGGGCGAAAGAGAGAGAGACAGACAGAGGGAGAGCTCTCTGATTGGTCAGTTATTCCTGACAGTGGCCAGAGCAGAGATGTGGGGACAGCTGTGATGTGATATGAGGGTGTTGAGGTAAAAATAGTGACCCTGCTCTCCAGGCGGAGGAGGCCTGCCATGAACTCCCCCACCTCCAAGAATCCAACCAGCAGCCCCTCTTCACCTCCACACACACCCCTCTCTCTGCAGTTGCTGTCACGTCAGCTGCTGGCTCGCTCGCCGTGTGTGTGTGTGTGTGTGTGTGTGTGTGTGTGTGTGTGTGTGTGTGTGTGTGTGTGTGTGTGTGTGTGTGTGTGTGTGTGTGTGTGTGTGTGTGTGTGTGTGTGTGTGTGTGTGTGTGTGTGTGTGTGTGTGTGTGTGTGAGGTAGATTTAAGAAAAGGAGAGAATATTCTAGAAGAAAGTGACAGAAGCGATTCAGAATAAGAGTGTGACCTACAGCAGGGAGGTATGGAGCCAAAATCCAAGCCAATCAATTAAGCTGATGAGTGAAATAAGTGACCCTTCATTATTCAGTGTGAGTCTGTGTTGAGCTGTGTGAAGAGGCTGTGCGCTGGTTGATCTTATTGGGACACAGCAGGTCAGTGTGGTAAACGTCTAAACGTCTACAGAGACTCTCCAGTTCCACAAGTTAGATTGAATACATTCAGCTCCATGTTATTAAATCAGGGTGTTGTTAGCCTCAATCATGACAGGAATTCACTTCAGTCTGATTTACATCCAGCATCCTGTCACTAAAAGGGCGGGCGTGTCATCGCTGCAACACAAAAGATGACTCAATCTCTCCCTATCAAAGAAGAGTCGACCCACGTATGAACGTCAATCATCCCCCGCCTGGCTACATACCTGCTTCACAGTGTGTGTCCACATGATGTCCAGCTCCTCCACAGCTCCTCCACACTCACAACATCAAGTCTCAGGTCTCAGCACTCCTACCATCTACCCAGTGTGCGCTCAGAGGACTAGACCAGGCATTGTTAGTCCATTTTGAAGAGGAGTGACGGTTGAATTGGCTTCCTGTGTGAAAGTTCTCTTTATAACAAAAAGGAAGAAGCCCGAGTGTGTACAGGAAGGCAGCTGACGACAAACAGGAGGGGAGCAAACATGATTCTGCAAACACTGCAGGACACTTCCCTCTTATACAACAATGAGAGCAACGCTTTAAGACACAGAGATGAGGAGACACTTGTTTCAAAAAGACGAGAGGACGGGCAAAGAAATACAATTTCAAATCACAATGAACCCTGCACAGCTAAACCTCCTAGTTTGAGTTATAGACACAACAGATACAGAGGTCAGAGTGTCAGGAGGACATGGAGCTCACTGGGTCTTTATCATTTAGAGCTGTTACTCTGACACTATGACCCATCTGATGCAACAAACTCTACTGGCTGGCCTTCTGTGATGAAGACACTCAGAGACTTTAACACTAAACAGAACTAAACTGTAAACTCTAACGCTGCTGCCTCACCTCAACAACTTACACATTACTATTATTATTTTTGTTAACTCTCGCCCTCTCATGTAAAGCTATCATTAGTGATCCTTTACCATAAGGACATTGTCCCCACATCCCCAGGCAACACAATTCAGCCGTGCTTCAACTAACTGTGGCTCAGGCTTTGGCTCCACTTCTCCCTTTTGGCCACAAGATGGAGCCAGAGGATCAGAGAAGATGCACAAAGGCAGAAAGTGAGACCTCCTGAATCCAGTAACCACACAAAGCCTCCATTATTTACCAGAGCAGGCTGGCTGCCATGGCCGTCTAGAGGGGGAAGACCAGAGTAATATAGATCATGTGCAACCAAACTGGGCTGGAAAATGTGCAGAAAGAAATGACAGCTTCCCCTCGGCCTGCATCAGAGAGGAGAGGCAGCGTGAGCTTGTGAAAGAGGCTGGTTTACAGCTTACAGAGGGTGGGGTAAGAATGAAGGGCGAGGTGAGAGAACACCCTGACTGTACTCAAGAGTGTGTGTAAGAAGCATGAATGGCAAGGAGCTGCTTCATGCTGGGAAGGCAGATCAGCTGTTTGAGACCCAAAGAAGCCTTCAAGTGTGAAATGTCATCAAATCAACAGAATGGGTGATGTTTGGAGCAGAAGCAGCATGAGGGAAGATGAAGAGGGTAGAGCTCTAAAGAACAGGCAGGGCCTTCCATCTCTGTGTAGACATGTGAGACATGTGAGGCGTGTAAAGACGTGTAAACGTGTCCACGCAATCACCACAGGCTCTCACAGACCAGATGAGTCAGCAGTACAGAGACGGATGGCTCTCCTCATGGATCTAACAGGAGAACCCAGAATGACTCCTGTAAGTCATCAACCAATGGAAACACCACAGTCTGAACTCAATCACACCTGGAGTGTGATGAGGTGGAACAAGCTGCTGATCACTGAGATGATCCATATACAGTACATGTCTCACCACATGGATACGATCTCCATGTAAACACACGAGTCTACCCAGGGTCCATCTCCTGCTGCCTCCAGACCTCTGGACACCAGGACGTGGAGTTCCTCAGTCATGTGTGACATTGTGTTCATGAGCTGAGCAGAGATGCCAGGCTGCTGTCAGCAGCTCAGATGAAGAGGGAGCACCGCTCCATAAACACTGAGCTCAGACAGAGGAGGAGGAGGATCACTCCTCAAACCATTCAGTCCTGTTTACTCCTCTACAGCTGATTTCATTCTCATGTCTATGTTGACAGAACACACTCTGGGATTCAGCCTCTAGATTGACCTTCATCACTTGATAAGATAATCCCCCAGAACGAACACACACACACACACACAGACTTTGAATCAATTAAACAAAGTCAAAGAGCCATCAGACATCTTCCTCCATTGTTGCACCTCACTGTCTATAAACATGTTGGTCAGAAAGGAAGAAACTCCTCATTAGACTTGTGTTCTGTACATGTATTGTGCTTTGAGGCCTTAGAAACATGGACCCGGCTCCTTAGAGCACAGGGCCTGGTGTCTACGTGTCTGTGTCTCCAGACGTCACAGCAGCTTTAACTCAGAGGTGACACAGGATCCAAACACAGCACAAAGCTCGGTGAGATGCATTCAAAGATCTGCTGTGGTTGCGTGTGTGTGTGTGTGTGTGTGACTGTGCTGAGGCCGGGGCCATTCCTGAACGAGCCCCTTCATGTTTAAACACTGCTGCAGGGTGGCAGATGTAGGTCAGACGGTGTGTGTGTGTGTGTCTATGTGTGTACATGTACACGTGTGACACTGTCAGACAGACTATTCCGTACACACACACAAGCTTCATCATACGCCCAAAGCTGTGTAGAAACAAGCCAGAACACCCACAGACCCCAAAGTCCCAAAGGGCACCGTTAAGGTCAAATGTAAAGAACAAAACAGAGCTCGGCTTGATTTCTGATTCTTTGTGGCAATCTGTGTGTGTTTGAGGTACAGTGTGTTATACTGCAGTACAGTGTGTAGCCCAGTGCTTCAGACCTGCTCATGACCCCCCTGACCCTCTGTGACCTGGGGTCTTGCTGGATTCCAGACACAATCAAACACACCGAAGGAAAGTCAAACCCTCCTTCTCCTCCTCCTCCTCCTCCTCCTCTCCCACCACGTTACTATCAACCACACACACACTCACCTTCTCTCGTCCTCGTCACACTCATTCTGTCTGTCATCTCTTTGGAATGCGTGGGCGGGACAAAACAAGGACGGTGCTTTTTACACAACTCCTAAGATTCTATCTCCTCTGTCCTCACACTGGGTCAAAGGTCAATGGCAGCGGGCCACAGTGTTCACAGCACGTTACAGTCAGCTATAGAGCCATTTCCTGTTGTGTGTGTATGGAATGTGTTGATGACTCAGGAAGCTTTGAGGGCAGAGTCTTTACCAAGCCTTCATAATGGCTGCATGCTGGCTGAATGACTTTACACAACGTATTGATACTGTTAGACATATAATGTTTTAAATGGGCGCTAGGTTTGAATGATACACACGTAGAGACCAGACCTGTAAGAGGAGAGAGGAGAACATAGAAGAAGGAGCAGGAAGTAAGCCCATCAGCAGTGTTATACATACAACATGTCCCTTAGATAAGACCAATTAAGGTTATTACAATATCAGGCAGTCATTACCAATCAGTGCAGAGCCAAAAGGCCGTCCACACCCACACACCCACCCACACACACACACACACACACACAGCAGACAGCAGACAGCATGAAGCCCCAGGGCCCGGGTCAGCATACAACATGCTGCCGTAACAGCAGATAAGCACAGCAGCCCGGCCTTTGGTTGGAGTGTGGAACACGTGTCAGTGTGTCGGAGTGAGTGATTGTGTAACAGTTACACATTTAGCTGGAGCTATATTTGCTGCTTAGATGACTTTAGGCACGTTCATGTGAACAAAAGGAGAAAACAAAGGCAGGCTTGGGAAATGCTTTTGTCTACAACCGGTCTGAAATACCATGTAGCTCCACTGCTGCCTCATTCCAGTTACATGTATGTGAGCATGACACATCTCATGTCTCCTCTCTTATTGCTTGATCTTTGAGTATGATGCATCATGGGTCTTCTAACCCCACTGTACTTCAGCTGTAGTTTGGTTTGTGACCACTTGACCATTTAGATCTGCAGTAATCCTTTGGTAACACTATAATAATCCTACAGTTACCATAGTAACCTGCATTTACCCCTTCAAGCATCCTGCTGCACTGAAAAACCCTGGAGCCTGACTGACGTGTTCACACCAGTGGGGGGGGGGGGGGGGGGGGGGGGGGGTTTCAGGACCGCTTTGACTCAGAGGAGCCACGGCAGAAGAACTCATGTTAATTCTGCTAAGATTTCACAATAAAGCATCAAATCTGTACGATGCTGTATGTTCTCTTTAATGGAACCATGTTTACCATGAGAACATTGAATGTAACTGAGCCCAAAGCCCCGCGCACACACGCACACGCACACACACACACACACACACACACACACACACACACACACACACACACACACACACACGTATGTAGGGGTTAAGTTGTATATGTGCCTCCGCTGCAATTTCCTCCTAAATTAAGCTCCAGACCTAAATAGTAAAACAACATCCTAACATCCTCCCAGTTGCTCCAAGGGGAGCGCAAATGGAAGTTCCTGTCCACTCCACCCCTCTGGCTTTGAAGCAGCTGTGGTCATGGTGGACTGGTTGGATAGACTTTGGAGACAGGAAGTGGAAGTCTTGGACCTCCTGCCACTGTAGGTGGGCGCGGAACACAAACGCTTCCCCTTCTGAACTTAGACAGGCTGAGATGTTTGTGATGATGAGTGTTGGCTAGGAGACAATATCATGCAGAGAGAAAATGCTCATTACATCCTCATTACAGCTAAGCCTGATAGGAGAGGCTGAGTCACAGACTGAGCCTGCACTGTGTTATCTGATACACACACGCTGCCAATCATCTCACGCAGAGGAAAGAATCTCTAGTTCTGTGTCTCAGAGTGCTATGACCCATAACACATGGTCTCAATCTCTTCACAGAGTTTTATATTCAAGCTTAACTGATATGGGCTTCGGACTTCCACTCCCATTATTTGGGATGTGAAGCTGCCATCTTCATTCCTAACAGTTCCACAAGTATACAGTTTCCCCCCCTGGATTGACTGTTGGCATGATGAAAGCCTCTAATACAGTTTTTCCTATGGGACCAACTGATAACAAAGCTGCACTGAGATCCTGAACCCTAACATAGAAGAGCTTCTGAAGACCACAAGAGTTTAACTACAGAATAAAGATAGAATCCAAGGTGACAAACCTCTGGGGATTCCAGAATTTGTTTTGGCAAAGTTAAAAGAGAGGCGACAGAGAGAGGCGTGTTGCCATGGCAGCAGCTGATCAGCAGACACTGTAGTCTGCTTTTGTTGTGCTGCAGTGTCACTGTGAGAGAAAAGAGACGGCTGACTGTGCAGTTTTCACTCAGCAGTGGTCAGCAGTCACACAGCCAAACGCAGCGTGGCATCAGACCAAGAGCGGGACACCGAGCTGCTGCAGCTGCTGCTGCTGCTGCTGCACTCGCCACTGTTCACCCTCACATCAACCTATAGATGCTTCAGTATGCAGGAACCATCTCTCCATCCTTTAGAACATTCATCCATGTATTTTTCAGACAATTTGCAGTGGATATCTATGTTCACAGGAGTATGAATAATAATGTTTTACCTGAGCCCTTAACTTTATACTGTGGGGCTGAAGGTCAGCAAACACACTGAGCTCATTAGTGGTGTCCAAATACTGAGCTCTTAGTTTGAAGTCCCACCATGGACATGCACAGACTCCACTATTCCAGATAACAGAAGCCTGAGCACCTGGAGGAACGACACAGAGAGAAGAAGAAAACTAGCAACAGAAAGGCCCCGGTTTGTAAACCAGGACCTTCTTGCTGTGACGCAACAGTGCAAACCACCAAGCAACCAAACAGCCACGCCTAACCGCTCATCTTATGTAAGATATAACATGAAGTTATTGTGGAAATTGGGTGATATTTACAAACGATGCAAAATCTTGCTGCACCATGGATATCAACATCCTTTCTCCAATAGTGTTGGAACATCAATATAATAGATTTAAAAGGACAATACAGAATAAATCTACCTGGGTTCAGTCTGGAGTAAAGTGCTTTCTAGTACAGTGAGAGAGGAGAAGAGGCTTTGCTTATGGAAACTGTAGAAAAGGACTGCAGTTATTTTAACAATGACAGACTGACAGTTCACCCTTTTAACTTTATTAAACTGCATTCCTGGTCATGTATCATTTAACTTTCCCCTCGACACTGAAACCAATCCCTCACTCTGGTCTCTCTGCCTCCATTCCTCCCTGCAGGACTGTGACAGGTCTTTCCTTCAACACTTTCCTCTCCATTATTCATCAGGCCTGTGGCTTCTCTGTAAATAATTCAGGTCTGCAGAGGAACCAGGAGGAACCAGACTACCTGCCACACCTCCGCCCCCCCCCTGCTGCCTGCTTGGTCACCGTGTTCATCAGTCAATGTTGCTCCTGTAAACATGTATGACAAAGAGCAGGAAGGGGGAGTCAACGGGACAGAGCCACTGCAGAGGTCAGACAAGGTCACAGCATCAGGCATCACATTGTTGAGCCATTCAGACCTGAGGCGACCCACTTCCTGCAGCAGCACTCCATAACAGCTCAAACACCAATGTGTCTGTTTCCATTTAACAGACAACACAACAAAGATAACCAACAGACTCAGTGGGTTGACCATGACAGGTAACCTCAGTGGACGGCATCCTTAACTAGTATTCACTCTACAGAGATTGCCTCTACTGAAGGAGACTAAATTGATGTGTGAGCTGGTGTTTATCCCTCTGCCTCCTCCACTTCATTAACTCTGCCTGCCTCTTATGGGGCCAGTGGTTGATCCTGTGGAAAGGCGTGGGGATTACCTCCCAGCATGACAGCCCCATCAAATCCACTGGAACATCTGGAGACTCAAATCAGGCTATTTGGTTATGGAAGGCAACGACGGAGCAAAGTGAGTAAGCATGAGAGAGGATTAGACACTGATTGGCATGAGTTAACATTCCTGTTTGGCAAATTGAAGGGATTAGGCACATTTAATCTAATCTCAACGTGTTACAAAGAGAGCAGAAGGTTTGACCCGAATGTTCCTGTAATGTCAGAACACACACACACACACACACTTCACTGTGACTTCTCTGACACAGAATGTGTGACGATCTCAGACACAATACAGTTGTGGGTCTCAATCTTTACCCCTGCTGGAGAACGATGCTTTCAATGGCAGTGGATCAACCAAATAACTGCAGCAGTGGTTCTGAATCCACCAGGGTCCTGACCGACCGCTTGGATACTTCCTGGAAGGGTATTTCAGCCAAAAGGTCTGGTTCAGTGTGTTTCAGTATTTCCTCTTGGTATCTACGACAAACTTAAACCCAAACTACGACTATACACTAACTACTGTACTAGAAAGTCAGCGGGTTCATATTTAAATAGCAGCTCTTTATGGATTGAATGCAGTTCTTGGATAGTAACCATGGAACCACTCTAGAGTCACATTATAAACATCTAATGAATCTATGTTCTTATTAATAACCAACATGGCTCTTCCACAATTTAAGGAAACAATATTCAAATATGTATCCTTGTTACTTCATCCTCCAAAGTTCTGGTCTACGGTGGATCAAAGTGGAGCTCCAGTGAATTCCCAGTGTGCCTGTCACCCATTGTGCCAGTGTGACTCATCCCTTTGCTTCAAACGAGTCTTATGGCATTCCTGTGTCTAGCCTCATCAGTCCTGACCCGACTGCTCTCTGAACTCTCACATACTGGGGGCTAAAGGTCCGGGCCTGGGCTGGGCTGGAGACTTTAACCACTGTTCTGACATCCAGGACGCAGAAACCCAAAGTCAGAACTAACGCAGCTATTTTGCAATACAAACACCTTAAGCAAAACACAAGCAAACACCCACAAGCTTTCCTTTCCTTCTTTTCTGGAGTTGAAAGAAATGGCACATGTGTCTGAGGATCCTGTGATAAACTCAATAAGGAATCAGGTAGGTTTTGTTTTCTTAACTTCAGACCCTTTGACTCTGTTCCATCTTTACACACGGTTCATGTTGTGGGTCTGAACTCTTAAGGATCTCTTTACAACGTTTGACCTGAAAAAGAGATTCTTCACTCTTCATGTGCCTTAAATAAATAAATCATGCTATTCACAAATGGCTGAAAGCCTTCGACTCGTGGGACTGCAATAAAACAAAAAGCCAGATGTAATATTTCACTCTAGCCACAATGGCTATGTAAGCAACCATGGACAGAGGGGAACAGTAGACCTTTACCAGGAGATAAAAACATTCCATTCTCTTTCTATTTCCAGATAGTGAATGAAGCTGGAACGTGTGTGTGTGTGTGTGTGTGTGTGTGTGTGTGTGTGTGTGTGTGTGTGTGTGTGTGTGTGTGTGTGTGTGTGTGTGTGTGTGTGTGTGTGTGTGTGTGTGTGTGTGTGTGTGTGTGTGTGTGTGTGTGTGTGTGTGTGTGTGTGTGTGTGTGTGTGTGTGTACACAGTATATTAGGGGAGGGTAACACAAACATCCAGTATAACATATGATAACAAACAGCTCAACCTCAGTCTGAGCATCCAATCAGCCTGATGCTACATCATCACCACATCACTGTTCCATTCTACTACAGCATGGACACTATAGAATCCTATACATAATAATCCTATAGACATTATAAAACCCTTTTCAAATCAAAGTTGGAGTCAACGTGTTTGAGACCACTTTATTCTGCTTTAATCACAAAGGTCCAATCGTTCTTCAAAATGGTACGACTACACAGGGACCTCCAGCGGGCTACTGGTGTGTGTGTTTACGACCAAACTGTGTCGGAAACAGACTGCATGAGGGTGGCATGAGGGCCCCACGTCCTCCAGTGAGACTTGTATGTACATACAGACCAGCACCGTGCTCAACCGGACGGGCATTGACCAGAGAACACCAGCATTGGCAGGTCGGCCATTGACGCCTCGTTCTCTTTACAGAGGAGAGCAGGTTCACACGGAGCACATGGAGACGCCGGGGTGACATCATGCTGCCTCTGACATCATGCTCATTTTTTTTGAGCAGTGCTTTGACAAATACTTCAGAAACCTCAAACTTCAAATGAGTTTTTAATACAAATTAAAACAATATCTATCTTAATACGTGTGGAAACAGCAGCCAGTACTTCAGAGTGTTGAACGTGGCTTTAAGTGACTTTCCACTGAGTTTATATCCATTTACATCCATTTCTCTGGTTTAATGTCAGGCAGTGAGACCATTTACCCCCCAGCCAAGGGAGGAGCTCCACTCTACGGATTGTGGTTCAACCTGCACTCAGTTATGTGAGTGGAAATGATGTTGGAACGCTCAGGGTTGCAAAAACTCAAACAGACAAACAGACAGACAGACAGACAGAGTTGAAGGTATGAAGCTGGACAGTCTGGATCTTCACAAAGTGGGTGTGAGGGGATATCAAACTCATTTCCTCCTTCCTCCTCCCCACTTCCCATCTTCACTGACATGTCCATGAGGAAGCAGGATGTAGGGGGGCGGGGGGGTGGTGGTAAACAAAGACACAATAAAAGGCAGCAGGAAATCAGTTTGACTGGGAGGCTTCAATAACAATGTCCTCCTTGTGAGGAGCTGAGGAGCGGTGGAGTGGCGGCTCTTCTGACTCTGAATACCAGGACTCAACTTTACTCACAAGTGATCCAGTCCCAAAACAACTTCTTCTTCTTCTTCTTCATGTTTGTTGTTCTGTACTCAAACATTTCAGTTATTCCACCTCAAGGAAAAGCTTGAAATTCTTGGAATTCGTGTCTCAACATGGACAACGCTTCCCTCAACTCTCACTCTCTCTCTCTCTCTCTCTCTCTCTCTCTCTCTCTCTCTCTCTCTCTCTCTCTCTCTCTCTCTCTCTCTCTCTCTCTCTCTCTCTCTCTCTCTCTCTCTCTCTCTCTCTCTCTCTCTCTCTCTCTCTCTCTCTCTCTCTCTCTCTCTCTCTCTCTCTCTCTCTCTCTCTCTCTCTCTCTCTCTCTCTCTCTCTCTCTCTCTCTCTCTCTCAACTTCATTTCTAGGCTTGAATGCTCTCAGTTTGGCTTTAAACACAGTTCAGCATGAATGGACTCACACTGAGAGACAAATCTAGCATAGGTCCAGACAGGAAGTATGTAAGTAGACATGTTGTAGAGAACAAACTGCCTTATCAAACACATTCATAAACATCCAGCTTCCTCCCTCTTCCACCACCCTTAAGCCTCAGAAAGTCATTCCTCATCCTCATGGAGCATCTCCTGGGGAAAGGGTCAGGAAGTGGCCTATTTGTTCCAAAGCAGATTCCACAAATACCAGAGTGAGGCTTTAAGGGAGAGGCCTGCTTCCCATGTTTCCAGGCAGCCTGTCAAGACAAGTGAAGATGGCTTCTTGGTCCTCTAGCCTTCTCTGTTTCTCACGCTCTGGCCTCCCCTCTCCTCCCTGAGCCGTTTAATCTGGATTCCTTCTGCAATGCTCAGATGCTTTAAGGCTCGGAATCCCAAAGGACTTTGACTCCAGCAGATTTACAAGTTAAGATGTTTGTCTAAACATTTCCACATTGTATATTATCCCAATTAGCAGGCTTGGGGGGAGAATATATGAATAAATATGACACAAAGCCCTGGCACACCTGGAGGCTTACACACTCCTGCATGGGTGAGAGATCATACATGTAACACGTGTGCTTATCACAGGAAGTATGAAGCGCCCAGCATTAACACAGTTTACACAGAATACTTGTTATGGTGTTTGGACTTTTTAAGAAAGCCTAGAAGGAGGAGAGAGAATATGAAAGGAGGAGGAAACACTGAACCAGAGCAGGTTCTGAG